>NW_020956506.1:8684-16562 GCF_003031625.1 Empidonax traillii
GGGTTGGAAGGGACCTTTAAAGGTCATACAATAGGGAATTAAATCTTGGATCTAGGAATTCATCTGATGCCTCCAATACTGTCCCACAGTTAGCCTTTGGTATATGCAAGGGTTAAATGCTTTTCTGAGGTAGTGCATTTGGAATTGCTGGCTTAAATTAAACCAGACCTCTATGGTGCATCATTTTACTATGAAATTAAGTGTGAAATCTGTACTCCTTGCTCTGCCCATTGACTATATATTTCATCTGGAGTGACTTCAGGTAAAACAATTTTGAAAGTTGTTCTGGGTACTGTGGGGTTTCCTCTCCTTAACCACATGGAGTTATGGCGGGTTCCCTCTGCATCTTCTGATTGATTTTTCTGGCTGTGGGAGAAGGAGCCTTGACCACAAAGGCAGGACCATGTAGACTCTCCTGCAGTAACTTCAGTTGAGTGTATTACACCCCCAGTTCCACCTAAAGCAAGAGAAATGAAAAACATCAACAGTGGCTTGGATACAAGAACATGGAGGGATACAACAAAATTAAGAGCAGATTCACATCCTATATTTCTTGTTGTTGTCTTACCGTAATTTTAGTGGAATTAATAAAGTTTGCCCTATTTTCACTGCCTTCTTTTCTTTTCCACTGGTGTTATCAGGACAAGCTAGTCTTATTTAAGTACTTTTCATCATAAAGGAATCTGTCATGTGCTGTATTGGGTTTTGCAATAGCTCTCGACTCATATCTCTCTTTCTCAGCGTGCAAAGATAAAGATTATCCTGGGAATACCAAAGTTCCAATAGACATCTAACTGACATAGCTTTAGGGTTTGGGTTTTCCTACAACCTGAGGATGATTTTGTGTTCTGAGGGAGAGGACGAGTGCTTCTGAGAGGAGTGCCAGTCTGCGTTACTCCTGTCCCATTCCCACATCTCGTCTAACCATACTTTATACTAATCTATGTCTCATGACTATCTATTCTATTTCCTTTTCGGCAAAAGGCAACTTCACTGTAATGATGTGAGTTAAGGATGGAATTTACGCCTTAGCAAGATATCGAAACTATAACATTCTCTTCAAGTACTAACTCAAGTAAGGTGCTAATATAACACTTATTGTGCATATGTTGCAGTTGGCGTGGACACCTTTTCTGGCTGCGTTCAGTGTGGGTCTGCAGGACTGTGATGACACCGAAGTTGCCTCTCTTTGTTTAGAGGGTATACGATGTGCAATCCGGATTGCTTGCATTTTCAACATTCAGGTAAAAAAAACCAAAACGTAAGATTGAGACAATACTTTGATTTATGTACCAGCAAAATATTAATGGGGTTCTAAGAGTCCTTGTTGCTGAAGTTGTTGCAACCTAGAGGCTGCCTCCTTCTGCTATTACTACTTCATCTAATATTTGACTGGAAGTGTAAACAAAGTTACCTTTCTTTTTTCCTGGTGTTTTATCCTAAGTTCTTCCATGCCTGTGTACTGAATTTTTGTTTCCATATCGGTTGACTACTTTTAAGTCTAAGTACTTTCTTTTTAGCTTTCTTTCTAGTTACAAGCTGTTTAGCTTTGTTGTGGTGCTTCCTAAAATGAGTCTTTCTCTTGTGTTTCACAAGTAAAATAATATCTCTGTGAACTCTATTTGAGGTATTCTTCTCAGCTCCAGAGAGATTATACTAATACAAGACTTTTGTAATCGGATGCCATTTTAACAGCTATGGCATTGGTAATGTCATTCCTGATGTGATGCATGAGTGTATCTTGCATTAAGCACCATGCCAAGAATTCCAGACTCTCTGGCTCCAGAGGGTAGTTCTGATTAAATTTGGGCTTTTTTTGGCTTTATTTTTTTCCATTTAAAAATCCTTGGTATTGAAGGTACAATTATGTTATTGTAGATAATTAGTTACTAAATGGAATAGTGGCCTACAATAAGTCTGTCATAGGAATGAGCTGAAGAGAGGGACAAGCAAAATTCATGTTTGATATTGCATTATTTCATGTGTTCAACAAAAACATATGTAAAAAACAAACAAACAAACAAACAAACAACAACCCTGCTTCCTTCCTTCCTTCCTTCCTTTCTTCTCCCCTTGCACTTGTATTTGGCAAATTATTTAACTTTTTATCACCAGTGGGAAAAGTCACATTGAGACCTCTTATACAGCTGGTTTAGAAAGCCCATTTGAGATCGTGGTGAAAGGTTTCCTTCCTCTGTCTTTCCACTTAATTTCTGCATTACCACCACCTGCCTCCAAACTGAATAGATGTAAAAATTTGATAAAACAAAGCCTTCCCTGGAGCCTGCAGCTGGTCAGTGAAATTCACATTCCTGTTATTTTTGTTTCTAAGCTGCAAAAGTGAAACTGGTTACAAGTATCAGTTTCAGCAGCTGCAGAGTTTAGCTCCCAGTCCTGCTGTTGTCTGCCTTGCATATGGGGAGCGCAAGGACATGCTTGCTACACTCAAAGCTCCAGTGTATGTTCCAGTCACACCCTTCAATTGGCTTGGGACAAACTTGCCTGAACTGGAGGTGTTCCAAAACCAAGTTTTTAAATTTCAGACAAGGAGAAGTGTTGCTTTTGAATTTTCTGTATAAATGATATTCCTTCTTTGTTTCCTATGGGAATTCTGCTTTGGGATATTTTCACTATGCTTTGGAAATTCAGTTCTAGGAAGAGAAAGGTAAATGGTATAGTTGATGAAACCACACAGACTGTACTAAGATCAAGAAACAGAAAAAATACTTAAAAGAATTTTGGTTTTTTCCCCTCCCATTTGTAGCTTGAAAGAGATGCCTATGTTCAAGCATTAGCAAGATTTACATTACTTACAGTGAGTTCTGGTATTACTGAAATGAAGCAGAAGAATATTGACACCATTAAAACTCTCATCACGGTGGCTCATACAGATGGAAACTATTTAGGAAATTCCTGGCATGAGGTAAAAATCATTTGTATCTAAATTGTAAGAAAGCACGTTTACTGATTTTTGAACACAGTGGTGTACTTCTTTGTGCACCAATACAGTGGGTTTTAGATAAGTACCAAGTATATACTTTTGTGCATACATTATGCAGCCAATAAAGTAGCAGAATATCTCTAAATTAATATTCGTTTTAGACAGAAGAACAGAAATACTTCTCTGACCTTGAGTGTTTAGAATTTTTTTCTTTTGAAGATTTTTATTTATCTATTTTTTGCTATTTAAAACTGCTTTTTGTTGATAAACATCTTTGTTATTCTCTGGAATAGATTCTGAAATGCATCAGTCAGCTTGAACTGGCACAGTTAATAGGAACTGGAGTAAAACCTCGCTACATCTCAGGGACAGTGCGTGGCAGGGAAGGTTCTTTTACTGGAACAAAAGATCAGGCACCCGATGAATTTGTGGGGCTGGGACTGGGTAAGTAATGCAGATATGAGGTATTTCATTTAACTGGCTTTGTTCACAGATATTCAGGTTTGTCCTTTGTTTTCATTCTTGTTGACTGTGAGATTCAGACAGAAGACCATAAAGTAGTCCTCATAAAACTCTGAGGCTTTTAATAGATCTGTTTCAATTTCTGGAATATTTGGTTTGCTCTGTTAAATGTTATTGCCAGGGTGGGAGAGTGGGAAATGGGAGAAAATTATATATTATTCATTTTTATTAAAATACAGGTGACTAAGTTAGAATGGATCACAGATGGTATGACCAGATTTAATAATATTGCAACATTGGTGCATCAAGTATTTTACCAAACAAGCAAGTTAGTATGTGTAGGTTAAGCATCTGTTGTGAAGCTTTGTGAGAAATATGTAGAATTCAAACCAAGTGGGAGATTAATTTAGCTTAAATTCTGAGATGCCGTTTATTTTCTCTCTTGGTTACTTTGGTACTGAGTAAGTGCCTTTTTTAGGTTGACTTGAGCACCAAAATTTACTCCATAAATGAGATGCTGTTTATTATCCTTGTAGAAATGTATAGTGGTCTTACCTTAAATTATCTTAAAAACAGAGGGTTTTTTTCTTGTGAGGTTGTTGTTTGTTTGTTTTTTAAAAAGGGAACACAGTTAAAGATACAGAGGTGTAGTGTATTAGGAAACTCAATATCAAAGTGAATATGTATAAATGTATTTGACTGTTAAAAAGTTTCAGTTTGTGTGGTGCTTAGTATCTCCTGTCTTTCTGAACTTCACCCACAGCCAAGCAAAAGCCTTGTCTTCCCTTGAATTTTTTTTTTTGTGTCACTTTTTTAGTAGTAATGATTATTTTTCTGTTTTCCCTGATCTTAGCCCCCCAGATTAGTCCTAATCATCCAGCTTTATTTTCTCCTCAGACAGTTTTTTCTTCTGCAGTCAGTCTTTTTCTTTCCCTTCTGCTTTCCTTTGGCCTGCCTCTGTGTACTCACCTTGCCAAGAGCTGATGAAGGGAAAACTTATGCCTGGAAATTAAAGAGTCTGCCAGCATCTCATATACTGAGCTTCTTCTGCCCTTCCAATATGCATCCTCCAGTTTAGTGTTCCCTGGTGACCTATCCAACTTCGCTCTTTCCAAGTGCTGGCAGTTTCTCTACACTGAAGTGATTGGCCTCTAAAGGTTTTAAGTCCTAATAGCTCAAGAATGTAAACTGTAGTCAGGTGTCTCTAAATCATCCTTGCTTTCATTGGTGTAAATCCAGCTCATAAAGGCTTTTTACTGCAGTCAACTGCATTTTTAAGGAAAATAGTTTATGCCCAAATGCATGAAGTGTTTCTCTCTGAATTGAATTTCTGGAATGCTTATTACAGTGCACATATGGAAATGTGACTTCTTTTTTTTATAATAGTGCTTCAATCTTTTAGGAAAATGCCTAACTTATAGGAATTTGGTTTTCTTGCACTTCAGGTCTATTTAAAACATTTTTTCAACTGTTTTAGTTCTTTCCACACCTTTCTGTAAATCGTGTTTTGCAGATAGTTTAATTTCCTATGATCACTCTAAAGTATCCTTTGGAACTATGGGTTTCAAGCAACCTTTCTCTAAACCCTAATTCCTGTGAAGAACACATAGTGCATACGTCCATATGTAAAGACGCATTTTACAGAAAAATTAAATTAGAGTTTAATTAGAGTCAGTGAGGTTTCAGTCTGGTGACACAGAAGTTTCGTCTTTCAAGCCTGCTTGCAAACTCAAACATGGATAAACAGCAGCCTTCACTCCAAAAAGCAACAGAACCAACCCCAAAAGCTCCTTTGCTCATTTACTGCCTCAGCAAGGATTCAGGTGTGGCTCTTCAGGCATCTGCGTCTTCATCTCTTGCATTATCTTCCTGCAGTGGCCCATTTTTGTTTTACTTGGACATTCAAAGCATCACAAGCATGTGGGTTGGAAAAGTAAATGAATAAGCATCTGTTCCTTCGACTCTTTGGTAGGAATGTTGTCTTACTTTTAGTTGTAATTGTGAAATTCAAGTTTCTTCTATTCCAGTTTCTGTTCATGAAGTTGAAAGTCAAAACCTGCTGCTGTGAGTAGGTCGTAATGAAAGGGTACCTCTTAGGTAACCAGAAATCCTCTTTGAGCAAGGGGAATCTGAGGAATTGTTTTTTCATAAAGCAGAGTTATATAGGTGACTCTTCATGTTTCATTGAAAGCGATTCATAACTGTTAGAATAAAAGTCTGCTTAGGTTTTCCAGCACTGATGGTAAATACTGCAATAACAAGGAAATCTCATACAGAACTGGCTGACTTAGTTACTGTTATCTTGATTTCTTGGAGATAGCACTTCAAATTCACTTCACCAGCTGCTCATTTGATATGTTTCTTAGCTGACTCACTACCAAGCCTCAAGCTAATTGATGCTGGCAACTTATGTGCTTACAAGAGAAGCCTTGATCAAACCCAATAGTATTATAAGTTGCTGAAATACCAGTATGAGGTTACACGTGTATGTATGTATGTACCAAGTGTTTGTTCCTTTTATGCCCTAGAAAAATACATCAGATGGGTCAGATTATATAGGTTTGTCTGACATTCATCTCCGACCACCTCCAAGTGTGGGTGGAGCACAGTGAGACTCGAAAGCAGGCTTTTGGGAGGCAGTCTGAAATAGGAGAACTTTTTGTCTCTGCAGAGCTCTGAGAACAGAACTGCTGGCTTTCTTTCAGTCTTCTATTCTCCCTTGTCTTTCTGATAAGCTGCCTAAAGGGGAAAAAAACCTAAACACAGGGGATGTGGGATTACCCAGAATGGTGCAAGATTCCTCTTTTTGTTATGGCGGTTCAATGGGAGTTTATAGATCACCAGAAATTTTGGAATTTTGCTCATTGTTAGCAGTTTCTTAATATGAGATTTCCCGGATGTGGATTACAGTTTCTAGCCTCCAAAATTAATAACTGCTATTTTTATTTACAGATTTTTCTCACTATTTTGATAATTTTGCCGTACTTGAGATGTAGCTTAAAGATGGAGTTTTGGTGGAAGCTCTTCTCTGTGAATAATCTAAAATAAAACCTATCAAAATGGATTTACTCCATGCTAGTAAAGTGGGAAAAGTTCTTTGTGTGGTATTCTCTATCATTTGTTATGTTTTCAGTAGCAAAATTACCTAAGATTCATTGAAAGATGGAGGAAAAAAAGATGGTTCTTGTGTTTTTTAATTTTTTTTCACTTTTACCTGTTCATACAATTACTCCAAACATGGATAATTTTCTCAGGCTAGTATAGTTTGTACATCGATAGAGAATCCAGTTAATTAGAACTTGGACCAACATGAAACTGTTCACTGAGATACCCAGATCATGCAAGGGAAATCAATAATGTGCTTCTCTTTTTTGTGAATTAAAAATATATTTAATTATACTGGTAGTGGCACGACTTTTCTTCCTTTTTCTTCCCAGCTCTTTCTGTGTTGTCACTTACTCGTTTTTCAATTTTTGTTCACTGTAGTTGGTGGAAACGTGGATTGGAAGCAGATAGCAAGTATTCAGGAATCCATTGGTGAAACCAGCTCCCAAAGTGTTGTCGTTGCTGTAGACAGGTATTGTATTGAATTTGTTGTTGTGACCTCAAGCTTTTTAACCACAACCTGTATACTCTGTGCTAAAAATGGGACATTAGTAATTTATTAATTTATTTGAAAAAACTTAATACTACCATATTAAAGTGCTTTTTGGTTTTGGACGGGGGCTTTCCCTTTTTTTTTTTTTTATGGATCATAGATATTTTTGCAAGCAAAGATTAGGCAAGAAGCCTTTTTACTTAAAAAAAAATTACTGCAGGAGAGTTGCAGAATGGAAACTGCTGTAGTGTCTGGTTAATCTTGATTTACTGTATTTAGTAACAGATAGCAAATCTCATTTTGCCTTAGTACAGAGGGCATTATTGACAGACCCTTTCTCTCCTAAACGTAATTACTGACTCCCTGCTTTTCTCTAGCTTATGTAGATGTTGTCTGAAATGACTGAAATTGTTATTCCAGTCTTCCTTTCTATGAATCACATTTATTTTAACTGGATTTGACCAGGCATAATACATATCATGAACATTCCTTGTTTCTATCATGAAGTACTGATCAGACTGGAGTGTTAATGGTCCCTGCTTGCTCAGCATATAAGAAATCAGAACACATCATTTTCTTAGTGGTTGTCAAAATTGATGAAGAGGTATCATTTTGAAGGCTTACAAACATTTTTGTGATTGAGGATAGGCAGTGAGATTGGTATTAGTTCATTGAAGGTTGCCTTGCAGTAAAATCACAGGAAGTGAACTGGAAGCTTAATGTCAAACACGTAATAATAGCTCTTTAGGTTTGCAGTGTCTCTCCCCACTTCATAATGGGAAGTGTTTCAGATATCTACTTGTCACAGCAGATGGGAATTGTGTGCTCTGGAGAAGTTTTACTTCTGTATTTGGGCAGGCATGATAAAAACTACTGA
>NW_020956506.1:16633-41788 GCF_003031625.1 Empidonax traillii
TTTTTTTTTTTTTTTTTTTAAGAAATTGTAACAATGTCTTTAACTGCATTTTGCAGAATATTTACGGGATCTACGAGGTTGGATGGAAATGCTATTGGTAGGTTTTATCTCTTCCCCACCCACCCCTGTAAACTAAACCTTGGAAAAATATTGCATTAAAATCTGTGGTTGTTTAACAGTGGATTTTGTTCGCTGGCTTTGTGCTGTATCTATGGATGAGCTGCTGTCTGCTACCCACCCTCGAATGTTTAGTCTGCAGAAGATAGTGGAGATTTCTTACTACAACATGGGACGGATAAGGTTACAGTGGTCTAGGATCTGGGAAGTTATTGGCGATCATTTTAATAAGGTATCCCTGTTAATGATTCTACTGCATACTCCAGTTATTGATCCAAATTAATTTTATTTAGAGGTTTGTTGGAAAAGCACGTATTTGTCTGAACTGTACTGGTTTTATTGTCCTTCTGTGTAAGTACCTTAAACCAACAAAAATTGTAAAGCTGAAAAGGCCCATGAGAAGGCCTTTTACATAATAAATGTAAAAGCACAAGTATACATTTTAATTTATCATGACCTGGGTCTAGAACTGGCTGCCATTAGTTTTGTGTTAAAAGTTTTGTGGGTGTTTTATGAAGCTTGGGATAAGGTGATGTTTTCTGTTCAAGTGTAAATGGACTGCTTATCAGGTGAATGTTTGTTTGCATTTTTAATACAGCAGTTGAAGTCTTTGTAGACAGCTTGCTTATTTTTAGAAAGTTTTAAATTCCAGGTTAATTAATGTATAAAATAGCTCGAACTGGTTAGGGATTATTGAATTCCATTAACAGTGTGGTTTATGGAATTGGCTGCTGTGTGTTTTTGTTAATTTTCCAGCGCTGTTTAGTTCTCCATTATCAACTGCATAGGCGGCTCATGCTGAATCGGTAAGAATTCTGGTGCAAGCTTACCATGCATTTCTATTCTACCTTCTCAGGTTGGCTGCAATCCCAATGAAGATGTAGCTATTTTTGCAGTAGACTCATTAAGGCAATTGTCAATGAAGTTCTTGGAAAAAGGAGAACTTGCTAATTTCCGATTCCAGAAGGACTTCCTAAGACCATTTGAACATATCATGAAGAGAAATAGGTAATAACATGCAATTAACTGAATTGCCTGGGATTGCAAGCATCAACTTTTGCAATTAATGTTTCAAATGACTTTTGTAAAATCAATTGTTGGAAAATTATACTATTCTAATTGATTATGTAAAGTAGTTTAAAAATATATTATTTATTATCTTAATTTAGGTCTCCTACTATTCGAGACATGGTTGTACGGTGCATTGCACAGATGGTAAATTCGCAGGCTGCTAACATTCGTTCTGGCTGGAAGAACATTTTTTCAGTATTTCATCTGGCAGCCTCAGATCAGGATGAAAGTATAGTGGAACTGGCATTCCAGACTACAGGGCACATTGTCAGTGAGTATGAACGATATTCAGACGTCAGGGAAGTGCGTGTCACTCCAGAGCCTGAAAAGCTTTGTTTGTCTGTTGACTCCACAGTCTGCATAGCAAAGCCTGCTTCATGTCTTAAAACCAATCTACACTTTTCAACCAGTCCTCTGGGAAAATACTTACGAAAGTCATTCAAGAAGATGATAGTTATCTGTCTGTCTTTATGCCTTTTAAAAAAAAATGTTTGTCTCATTCTGTAATAAAACAAGCCAGACCTTGGATAATTCTACCTAGTGTGTAGATTTTCATTTAAGTGAAGAATGTTATGTTTTTTCTCCCCCAGGAAAAAAAGAAGAGTAGTCATTTTAGTATTATGTTGTTTGTCTGTCTTTTTCCATGTTTCCGAATTGTGCTTGTACATGGCCCTGTTTAAGAGAAAGTGCTGAGCTAGGTGGCACTATGATGATTTTAATTTTTTTTTTCCTCCCACTCTAATCTAGATCTCAGGCTTTAAGGACCATAAGGGATCTCTTCATTCTGTCTCAACCTCTGCAAGTTTCTAAAATTTTTTCAGCTTTGATGAAGCATTTTTTTATCCTGAAAAGTAACTATTTAAAAACGAGGCAACATGCTGCAGAGGGGAAAGTCCATTAATAGATGTAAATCCATGCTTCATGTAGCCCTCTTAAGCTCTGGTCACACAAACCAGTGTTAAACAGTAAACCTATTGCTCTGGTCTTGCTTAACTGTTAAATTTCCTTTCTTTAGTCTAGATGCTATCTTATTTTAAAGACTTATTTACTGTCAAAATGGGATGCCCTCTAGGTGATTTTTGTTGTTGTTGTTGTTAGACCATTCTTCTGGTGTTTTCCTTCAGTTTTTCTTACTACTCAGGCATTTGACAGCACCAATTGATGGACTGGTCTCTCATGGCTTCTGTTACAGTCAGTTCATATTAGAATTAATAGATTTCAAAGCGTGACACTTTTTTTTTTTCTTCTGTTCACACTTTTCTCTCAGCAATCGTGTTTGAAAAACACTTCCCAGCAACCATAGATTCTTTCCAGGATGCAGTAAAGTGCTTGTCTGAATTTGCCTGCAATGCAGCATTTCCAGATACCAGTATGGAAGCGATCCGCCTCATCCGCCACTGTGCGAAATACGTATCTGACAGACCTCAGGTATATTCTGCATTAGCTAAATTTTAAATGTTTTAATCAATAGTGCATTTGTAAAGAAAAAATACATGCGCTGAACTTATTGGCTTCCCTTCAAGTTTCATGGATTAATGAGAAATATACTTTATTCAGAAACAATGGGAGTATAAAATGCCACCGGCTTTGAAAGGATCAGCAATTTCTTTTTCTTCTTTCATTCCCCTTTGCCCACCCCTATGCACCCTGTTCAGCTGATGACTGGCATTCCTGAGAGCTGCTGGAAATCAGCATACCTCAGGATCTCTCTCTGCTGAGAAATGTTGTGAAGAATGGGTAACGGCATAAGCAAAAATGCTTGATATCCTTAAAATATTATGATACATCCTCACTCTCAGTGGTGTCTATGAAAATGACAGCAAGAGACTCACACTGAACTATAAGCAAAAACTGATGATCAAATTGGATAATCTTTTTATTTTTATAAGTTTAGACTTCATAATATACTAAGGAGTACTTTGAAAAATACTTTGCCTTCTCAGTATTATTTTGATTGCCAGCTCACCTGAAGTATCAGGATGTAATACTAGTACAGCAGAGGTTGTTATTTGCAGTCCAGATTGTGTTTTATTTTGAAGAATCTAACTCCTATGACTCTCTATAACCCTGTGTTTTCTTCTAAAGGCATTCAAGGAATACACAAGTGATGATATGAATGTAGCTCCTGAAGACAGAGTGTGGGTGCGAGGGTGGTTCCCAATTCTCTTCGAATTGTCCTGTATCATCAATAGATGCAAATTAGATGTAAGAACCAGGTAACAATCAGTATTTGTAATTCAGATTTTAAAAGGCTTATTTTACACTTCCAAGATAAAAGCAACTCTTCTACTAAATGTAACCATCATAAAATGATGTACATATTTAAATTTGGATGACATCACTGTGGAAACACTAAACACCTTTTAAATGGATGCTCGAATGCAGACATTTAGTCTGTGTTCTTTACATACAACATTCTTTTTTTCTGTTATGATCAATAATGAAGTTAAGTAGTTGTGATTGTGTTGTGTGTCTTGCCCATCATACTTACTTTGGGGATTTTAAAACTGGGTTTATACCAGATTCATTCGCGGATTGAAGATTGCAGAAACAGTTGAAAAATCAAAGCTGTACTCTGATCTCATGTGAAACTTGATTATTTTCCTTGAATATGGCTTTTCCCTTATAAAGTATGTTCAATTGCAGTTCAGATGCAAAATATAAAGAGGTTGTATACAAATAACTCTAAATACGCACATCTACATGTGAGCTGTGCATATGGACTCCCCTTATAGCTGGTAAAGGTTAATACTTGTTCCTTCCTGGAAATATATGTTTGTTTGTTCTTGTTATCCCTGGTAATGAGGTTGTTTTCCTACTTCAGTTTTAAATTACCACAGTTCTCTGACTGTTGCCTGTGACTATAAAGTGCTTTTTTTACAAGCTGATTTTCCACTTAATTTTTGTGTACTAGTGTGCCAGATCCAGGTATAATGTTTTCAACAGTATTTGAGTTTGTTATTGTTGCTGCAGCTGGACATGTTTGGTCTCACACACGTTGTCGTTCTGTAACTCTTAGTATATGTTTTTCTTTCTTCATTTCAGGGGCTTAACAGTAATGTTTGAAATAATGAAGACATACGGCCATACTTACGAAAAACACTGGTGGCAAGATTTGTTTCGAATTGTCTTCAGGATATTTGACAACATGAAACTGCCAGAACAGCAGACTGAGGTGAAAAAAGTGGGAAAATGTAGTTTACATGAGAACTATATTTACAGCAGAAAAGCTGTAATATGGATTTATCAAGTGATGTAAGGCAAACCTCAAAACTCACGTGGTTGACCTGTATGATTTTAGTAGCTTTATTTTGTTTTAATGGCATTCTGTTGGCAGGTATTGTCACTTTTCTTATTTTTTTAATGTGTGTGAAAGGCCTAGTAGTTTACATTACGAACAACAGAGGAATAGCATAAAATGAAATACATGTAGTGTTACAAGAACTGTAGCTCTTACACGTGATGTCTGGAATTTGAGACACACAACATGCTCAATGAAGTGAGGCTTGTAATCAGCAGTGAAGTCACAATTAGAAGAAATAAGTTCTACTAGTTCAAAAATTTTTTGGTACCTAAGGGGGGGAAAAAAAAAGAGAAGGGGAAAAAAAAGCCATAATCAACCCAAAACCAAACAGAAAATCCCCCCCAAACAGCAATGTGCTTTCACTCTTTTGACCAGCCATCTAGGTTTTGACCTGCCAAACCAGAACAAGGTACTGTTCTGACAAAGAATTGAACAGAAATGGACCTAAAGATATAAATTATGTGTAAATTATTAATATTAGTTTAACCAAAATTTTTGATTGTTTGGAAAGCCTTGTCTAGCTGTTTATGGAGGGGCATGCCTCACTTTCCAAGTTTTTATTCTCTGGAAAATACTTAAACACAGCTTTGATGTGGTGGTAAATCATTGAGATAGTATTAGACACTGAGACAGTTGTTTGTCTGTTTCTGTAGTTTTTTAAAACACGCTACTTAGCAAAGCAAAAGTTGGGCCTCCAAGTTTTGAGGGTTTTGAGATACAGAAACAAATTGCATTTAGCTAGTAAGCAATTCAAATTTAGTAAATACATGTATCCGTCTATATGTATCCTAAAGTGTCACCTTAAAAGTTGTAACTCTTCTTTTTTTTTCCACTCCTAGAAAGCAGAATGGATGACAACTACTTGTAACCATGCACTTTATGCAATATGTGATGTATTCACACAGTATTTAGAAGTACTCAGTGATGTTCTTTTGGATGATATATTTGCACAGCTGTACTGGTGTGTGCAGCAAGGTAGGACTGTACCAGATTATGTTAAAACAATGTTAACATTTTACTGTGTTGAATGTGAATAAACAAATACACTGTTTGTCTCTTACAGACAATGAACAACTGGCACGATCTGGTACAAACTGTTTGGAGAATGTTGTCATCCTAAATGGTGAAAAGTTTACCCTAGAAATCTGGGACAAAACTTGCACTTGCATGCTGGATATTTTCAAAACTACAATCCCTCATGCGTAAGACAACTGTTAATATTTGTATTTGCTAAAATAGTTCAACTAAATGACTTACTGATTTCAAACTCTCAGATATCTCATAGGTGGGGTGAACAAAAAGCTGTTTTGTGTGGACTAAAGAGAAACAGACTTTCTTTAAACATAATGATAAGTTAGGCACTAGGTATACTTTTATGCTATAAATGGTAAACTGTTAAAACCTAAAATACTGTATAGGAGATGAGCAGAAAAACCAACCACCCTCACAGTATAACTTGATTCAATTTGACAACGTCAGATTTTTGGAGAAGTACTGTCTGATTTTTATTGATTATTATCTTTTTTGTAATATAATAATGCTGTTGATAGGCAGACTTTGCTGTTTGGAATTACATGTGAAGCTTTCTCCGCTGTGGGGAGGCAGGGATGACAAACAGAAGATTTTTGGCTGAGGAGGAAGGGTGAGCTGTTTGAGGATTTTCTTCACTCAAGAGACGTTCTGCACCTGGAAGGTTTAAGTCTAGGAGAAGTAGTGTGGGAACTGTAACATTCTGTCTTTCCCTCGGGCTGTTCTTGCTGAAACAGATGAAGTTTCTATCAGGGAAGATAGCTGCAGGTTGTGTAAAACTTCAAAGCTTTCTTTCCCACAGACTTGGGGGAAGGGAGATAAGAAGAGAAAGTAAAAACGGTACAAGAGCAGCCTAGTGGGCATGTGCACATGCATCAGGCCTTCGATAGGTGAGGCAGGAGACCTGCTCCGTGTGTGCATTTCCCACTGGGCTGTGAATTCTCACAGTTCCTTGTGGCATTTCTGGTTTTGAATTAAAGTTTCCTCGGTGTTTGAGCTCTGGCTTAGTTCTCTGGTTACCTGCATGCATATCAAGTCTTACATCCACAAAATACTAAAATGCTTCAAGTCTTACAGATCTCTAAGTGGCTGATGGTTAACTTCCACCATATGTCTCTGTGAATCTTAATCTTTTTATGAAAATGATCTTGCATAATTAGTAACTGTCTTTCCCTTTGTGTTGTAACTTGATGTGAAGCTTTGTGGAACAAGGCTTCACCGTTCAGAGGATTATGTTACACATGCACATCAGAGGGCAGAGTAACAAAAAATCACGTCCAGCATTATGCCAAAGTTGAGGGGTTTTTCCCCCCTGTGCTACCAACACGGAGATGAAACACTGCTTGTTTTCAAATCTGATGTTATTATTTGTTCTGTGTCTGTCAGCTAGTTCATAGCGTTTTCTTCTGGGACCTAGTTCAGGCTTGAAGTGACTGAAGCAAAAGGAACCGCCTTCTATCAGTCTTTCCTTAATTTTAGGGTTGTGTATCAGATAGCACTCAAAGAGAGCTTCATTACTAGAAAAAAATCCTAAACAGATTCATTCATTAACATATAAAATCTGTCACTACCTCATCTACTTTTTTTATGTGAGTAGGTATGAATTAATTCCATCCACAAATAATACTGAAATAAAGCTGAAACACTCGGGAGCTAGCAAGATATTTTTTCTGCATTTTGGTAACTGCCAAAAATAAAATTTGAAACCAAATCTCTGGATATAAAAGTCCAGTTGAATTAGCCCTAAATTGCTATGTCCCATACTTGAAAAGATTTTGAAGTAAATACTCACTAGCAGAATATTTGCTTTGATTTCAGCACATGATCAAAACTTAGGTTTCTGGGTTGTTCTTATAGTTGGATATTAGAAACCTTTCTGCAGCAGCATTTTGGATATCTTAATATTTAGACACATTCAAAATATTCTTGTTGCCTTCAGTTATATCTGATTTGAAATATGTGCATTATTCCCTTTGATTATGGCACTTCTGCTTTTCAAATAGTTTTATTTTTCCTAGGAGAATATGCAACTCCTTCCATAGATTTCCAGTCTTCCCATCTCCTTTTTTTCATCTTTCTGTGCCTTTTTTTGAGAACTTCGTTATATTATTCCTTCTTTATTTCTTGGAGGTTCCCAGCTTTTGCAGGGTAAAGTAAATCTTACTTGTATTTTATATGAGACTAATACCTGGAGAATATGTAATTCATCTCCTTTTCCGTGGTGAAGGTAGACCAACGGTTGTTGGGTGACTAAAAACTGCTCAAAACACTCTTTTCACTTCAACCACATTTAAATAAAACTGAAGCTTTTTAGATGGGTAAGAAAAAATTATAATAACAATATGCAGGTATTCATAATTTTAATGGAGACTTTGTACTCATCTTTTTTTACTTCTGTTTCTGAGTCCTAGGAGGATACTTCCTTTTTATTCTCCTCTCTTTTTATGGGATCTAGTTCTTTTTCTGTGACTCCTGGTTTGGCTGATGTCCCATATTTGTATTTCCTAGCCCCTCTATTAGCCTTATTTTTGCAACAGATCTTTTCC
Source organism: Empidonax traillii (assembly GCF_003031625.1). Classification (NCBI taxonomy): domain Eukaryota; kingdom Metazoa; phylum Chordata; class Aves; order Passeriformes; family Tyrannidae; genus Empidonax; species Empidonax traillii. The sequence goes on from NW_020956506.1 coordinate 24,701, forward strand.
TGCCCTCCCAGCCTTAATTTTTTATTATTTTTTTTTTAACGATGCAGTTTTAATACCCAGCTTTTTGTGCAGGCTGCCTCAGTACTTAGAGAAGAAGGCAAATGATGCTTTTACCTTTGTTTACCCATATGTGGAAGTAACACAATAGCTGATGTTGAATTGAAGAAGAGAAGTTGCACAGTGGTATATTTGAAAACTTTCTCGGCAAGTGCTTTAATTGCTAATTGTCTTGAAATAGATGCCAGGAATTTCTGGAGTGTAAAGTATCTTCTGGCAGAGGTTCTCATTACTGTGATCAGATAGGGTTACATATGTTCTTTATTATCATTCATATAAAACATCTTCCAAGTATTGTGTAGCTAACTTGCTCAATTTAAGAGCTGCAACATTGGCTGTGGGAGTTCTTAGTTGCAGTATCAGCCTCTGCTGGTTCTTGGCAAGTTACTTTCTTGCAAGGAGAGATGATCATATTATTTCCTTGTTTTGAAAATGTGGTAGAATATTTACTCAGCTACCAATTTCAGCAAGGATCACTCACTAGAAAACCACAAACTGTACTGCTGCCAAGCTTCTGCAGAACCGCTGAGGTGTTGATAGCTGAAGATACTAATACAGAATGACACAGAATGGCTTTAGTTGGAAGGGACTCTGGAGGTTGTCTGATCCAACCCCTGTGCTCAGGCATGGCCACCCAGAGCAGTTTTTCCAGGATCATATTCTGGCTTTTGAATATCTCCAAGAAGGGAAGCTCCACAGCCATTTTTGGCAACCTGTGCCAGTGCTTGGTCACCATCACAGTGAAAAAGTGTTCCCTGATATTTATAGGGAACCTTCTGAGTTTCAGTTTGTATCATTGCCTCTGGTCCTGGCACTGCAAATCACTGGAAAAAGCTTGGCTCTGTCTTCTTTGCTCTGTCCTTTCAGGTATTTATATATGTTGATGAGATGCCCCTCTTCTCCAGCCTGGACAGTCCCAGCTCTCTCAACCTTTCCTCATAGGAGACATACTCCAGTCCCTTCATCACCTTTGTGGCCTTTTTCCAGGCCCTCTCCAGTAGGTCCATGTGTCTCATATTGGGATCCCAGGACTGGACATGGTGCTGAGCAGAGCGGCAGGATCCCCTTCCTCTCCTCATGTAGCCCAGGATACCGTTTGCTTTCTTTGCAGCAAGGGCACACTGCTAACTCATGTCCAACTTGATGTCCACCAGGATCCCCAGGGCCTTCTCTGTTGAGCTGCTTTCCAGTTGGGCAGCCCCCAGCGTGTCCTGGTGCGTGGGGTTGTTCCTCCCCAGCTGAAGAACTTTGCATTTCACCCTTGTTGAACTGCACAAGGTTCCCATCAGCCCATTTCTCCAGCCTGTTCAGGTCCGTCTGGATGCATCATGACCCTCTGGTATATCAGCCACTCCTCTTACTTTTGTTTCTTCAGCAAACTTGCTAAGAGTCCACTCTTCCCCATCATCCAGATCATTCACTAAGATGTTGAACAGAATTGGACCCGGTGTTGCTCCCTGGGATGTACCACTGGACTCCAACTAGATTTTATGCCCCTCGTCACCATCTTCTAGGCTGCTAGGCTGTTCAGCCAGTTTTTCATCCACCTCACTGTTTGCTCATCCAACCTGTAGTTTGTTGGGTTATTTTGATAGTTTCTTTTATTTTTCTTTTTGTTCAAGTTCTGTTTCTAGATCTTGTTGATCAAAATTTTCTGAAGCTTAATGAGAGCATATCTTGGCTTGCTAGTGCTGAGACAGCCATCCTGAATGCCTTCTTGTCCTTCAGAAATTCAGGAGTTAGAATTGGTTCCTTGCACAGATTATGATGGTCTGGCCTCTACTGGCTCATAATGGCTCATTATTCCAAGACCTCAATTTGTGTCCTTGTAGCTTTCAAGAATCAATTCAGTTCTCTGTTCTACTTTATTTGTTGTCTCATTACATGCCTCAAGATTTTATATTTCCTTATCTCCAGTTTGTCTTTCTAGTTATCTGATCTTTAGTTGTCTGGAGATCAGTGATACATTAATTTAGGAACCTTAGCACAGTGAGGAAAGGCTCTCCTTTAGGATGTGCAGATGCAAATGTCCATCATGCGTTGCCTCACACAGACTGAAACTAAATAGTTTGAGATCTTAATGATGACAAATAACTTTAATCTTACTTTGTAGCAATAGATTTGATAGAAAGAGAGATAATGGGACCACTTAAGTTATTTAATCCAGTTTCCCTCAATTCTTGGTGAGCACAGACAGCCTCAATAAGTGACAATCAATGTAGAAATTTTTTAGTGCTTGAGGTGAAGATTTTCAAGACAGCAACGTGTATAGGAAATCAGCAGGGAACGATCAGTGTTGTCAGTGACTTGATACCATGTAACAGCAATGAATCCTCAGTGAAAATATAAACACAGTGCTGGAACATACCCTAAACAGAGGATGCAAAACATCTCCAAATATTCATGCAGATTTGTTCTGGGGTAGATTAATTCCTTATTTTGAGGTAAAGCTTTAAGCAGTGTGGGAGAACAGAGCCCACTAATGGCACTAGAACACTGCCTTAAACCAAATCCAATATTTCTAAGAAAAATTAATTCAGCTCTGTGTAAGCCAGTTGTCCACCCAAAATAGCTTGCAGAAACACTGAAGTTCAAAAACCACAGTACTTATATTTTTCAATATGTGTACTTAGAACTGAAATGAATTTATTAATTTATGGATGTATCTATATCATATTTTTTTTATGTTTAGCTTCCATTAATTAAATTAATGGAAACAAAACCCTCAACGTGTCGAAGTGGACTTTTTAGAGTGTTGGTTCTGATTTGTATTTCAAACTTAGAAAATTTGGTATTGGTTTTGTGTTTTAAAGGCTGCTGACTTGGAGACCTGTTGGAGGAGAGTTTGGCTCTGGCTCTCCCTCTGATGCAAAAGAAAAACTGGTAAGCTACTGAAATAAATATTTTAAGATTGCAAGAGCTGGGTACAATTGTGATGAAGAATAAGTGAAAAATATACTTGGTTTAAAGACGTTTTTCAATTTTGATTTACTTGAAAACTTTTTTTCCAGGTAGAGTTCTATTTAGTGCTTTAGAATAGCAAAGAATAAATTGATAAAGAAGTACATATTTGTTTGCAGTATATATCGCTTCAAGAAGTTGGCTTTAGGTAGTTACTTGTGTTTGTTTTAGTTAATGTTCTGTGTCTCATAGGTTTCTATAATACTGTATTTAGACTTTGAGTTGTTTCCTGTTTTGGGTCATGGTTTTTTTTCATTTTGATATATTGGCAAGATAAGAAAATGCTAAAGGAGGATAGAATGACAGATTGACTACTTTTTTTCCGTCAGATTTTCTCTGGTAATAAGAACTTAAACATCAGTGTTTAAAATAGGAGATCTGTATAACCATGAGGTTGCTTAGCACTGATTGAATAAACTGGGGTCTAATTTGGATTTACCTACAAGTTGACAGCCCTATTGCTGCTTTATTAGTGATGAGAATTAGCTTGTCTTTTGAAATTCCCACAAGATTGCTGCATAAAGTTCTTCATAGATTAATGAAGCATTTGATAACAGTTGTTCAAGGATAATGGTCCCAAATGAGATCTACCAAGAGAGACTGACTCCCTCCATTTATATTTATGGAGTGTTACCATAATTTACTTGAAAAAGAGTGTGAATGTTTGTGATGGCCAGTTCTCATTATATGGGTATTGTACATTCATGCTGTATTAATTATGTCTCATTTATAGTGGTTTGATGTGTAAAATATTTGATCTAAACATTGGCTACGGTTTTGATCCATTTATGTCAATAGTAACATGCATATATGGCAAGATATATTAAATATATCTTGCAAGATATATGCATATATGCATATATGGCAAGATATATTAAATGTCTTAGTCTTAAGTAAATTGAAGGATCTTTTCTCTTTGAAATATTTTAACGGGAATATTTTCAAAAATTTTTTTCGTATTCAGTGTAAAAAAACACTTTGCAACTTCAAAATTAACAGAACTTATAAATAGTATGAAAGGAGAAATATTTTGGATCTTTTTGGTAGGATAGATTTTTTGCAGGCTTTAGATATTTTAATCTCATTTTTCTTTAGGTAGTTCAAATATGATGGAGTGTTTTGCTATGTATAGACATGATACTTATTAAAATATATATTTATACTTAGTATAAGTATATAGTATAAGTATATTTCAGAGATGAAATCCTTGGGTTTTACTGGTATAAGAAGTTGATACATTCTTTATAGGAACTGTATGTGTAGTTTTAAGTCTTGCTAACAGCACAATCAAGGGTATTAATGTGTAGTCTTCAGTGGTGCTTACGGAACAAGTGCCAATAGAAATGCTGGGTTGTTGAGTGGGACATTATTCTATACATATATCTAAATCTATATATATAGATATCTCACAGTTGGAAGGGACCCACAGTGATCATCAAGTCTAACTCCTGGCCCTGCACAGGACCATCACCAAGAGTCACACCATGTGCATGAGAGTATCATCCAAATGCTTCTTCAACTCTGTCAGGCTTGGTGCTTGGACTTGTCATTTAAGAGCTGTGCATTCACATTTTCACCAGTTAAAAAGGAAAACAGTTTCTTCCACAAGGTCTTGAGCGTTTTTTTCACTGCAGAACAGGGTAACCTTGCAGTAAAGCTCATACACTTCACCTGGTAAAAGCCAAACTGTTGGCTGACACACTAAATGGTTGAGTGGAATACGAAAACCTATCTGCAGAATACATTAACTTTTTTGTGTAATTAAGTATTTGTTGCTTGTTAAATTTTCAACTCTTTCTTATTATGTCATCTTTTTCATGGGTCTTTCATGAATGATAATATCAAATATGACTAAAGTGAATAAAAGTGCAGTATTGAAACAACAAATGTCTTAAGCTGTGAAGAGCAGAGCACTATTGACAATTGCTTGCTGAAATTTTTTGTAAGTTAATTTCTTTTTCTTGGCTTTGCTTTCAGGATACAGTCTCACAGAAGTCAGTAGATATTCATGATTCCATTCAGCCCAGACCTTCAGATGGACGCCCATATCAACCCAGCATGGGGGCCACAGTAGGTGAAGAAACAAGTAAAACCAGACCAACACCAAGTGCGTGCTTTGTAATTACTTGGCGTTTTATCTCTCTTCAGAGTAGTATTTAGCAGATGTTTGATATCTGTAGTTGTAGCCCCAGCTATAACTTTAGAAACATGGCGAGAAGAAAACATTTGTTTGCGTTTTTGTCTTCATGTAGTGTTTCAAAAATCTGTTGGATTGCTTTGGGCCCACACTTTTGACGTGTGTTTTAAAAATCAAGAGTTCAACTGCTAACTTGCTGGCTTTTTACCCAAAGCAAAATATTAAAAGCAGTGTTTTCCTTACAATGCTATGTAAATGAGTAATAATTTTTTTTTGGCTTAGGAGCAAAGATCTTTCAGTGCAAAATGCAACAGAAGCTGTAGCTGAAAATACTGCTGTAGAATGTAGCAGTAAAATCCTATCTATGATTTGAAGAGAATATATGAAACCCTTGAGATACTTGTGCAAAGTTATGTGTTAGTGCTTAAATGCTCATGACTGTGGTGGTGTTAGTACTTCCCACAAGTGCAGACAAACCACAACACCAGTACTGTCCGGAGCCTCCTGCCTGTGACAGCCTCAGGTTCTTGCTATTGCACTGATATTAAGATCCAAGTCAATCATTTTGGTGATTTTTAGGTAACATTGAATATTTGTCCAGTACATCACAGATGACTTCAGGAAATAGTTTTTTAAGATGAGCCAGTTGTTAATGTGATCGTAAGTCTTGGTTTTAGTAATTCGAGACTGGTGGATTCCAGGTTTGTTTTATGAATGTGCTTGAAGTTAAACTGTTCTTCAACTGACCCTCAAAATAGCTCAAAAAAAGAAAATAGTATTGCAGTTCCCTAGTTAACAAGTAGTTTTCTCTTTCTTTCAAGAATTCCCAGAACAGAAGTTATTTGCTGCTCTTTTGATCAAGTGTGTTGTACAGCTGGAACTCATTCAAACAATCGACAACATTGTGTTCTTCCCAGCAACTAGCAAAAAAGAGGATGCAGAGAATCTAGCAGCAGCACAGGTAAGTAGAACTGATAGGTATCTCTCTTCTTTACAGCTTTTCCTCTAGTGGATAAAGTTTCATAAAGTCCTATAACATCTGCTAATTTACAGTTTTTAGATGCATTTGAGAACTTCCATCGGACTGTGGAGATCTTCTTCAACTTGCATTAAATTGCTTTTGCTGTGCCAGGGCAGCAGGGTAGGATTGATTTATTACAGGAACTTGCTTAACAAAGCTGTGAATTTTTACTTGAAATCCTTGGGTTTTGTCTTTTTTTAAATAGAGAGATGCTGTAGACTTTGATGTCCACGTGGATACACAAGATCAAGGGATGTATCGTTTTCTCACATCTCAGCAGCTTTTCAAACTTCTGGATTGTCTGCTGGAATCTCACAGATTTGCTAAAGCATTTAATTCAAACAATGAGCAGAGAACTGCTCTCTGGAAAGCAGGTGAGTCAGTCATCTTGGGGAAATACTTGGTGACAGGGTGCTGCTGTGCTCTGAAGGTCAAAACTCCTTAGATGCTGAATGTAAAAACTGATTATCAGGCTTTAGCTTTATGACCCTGGGGTTCTTAAGGGGAGGAGAGCTCATCTGTGCAGGTGCAAATATCTTCCTGGTTTCCTAAAATTTAAGGTTTCACTGAGTTACAGCTGCCAATGTGAGTCACATGCTTGGAAGCTGCAGGCATAAACACAGGTTTCACAGCTAATTGGAAGCTTATGTAAAAATGGGTGCCAAACACAATTGTGGCATATATAAGTAGGCTCATTTGTAGCAGTGCTCCACTGTACTTAATGTCATGAGAAATTAATTACCCAGAGTCATTCTTCCGACTGTCTGCGTGCCGAAAATGCTTAGAAGAAGTGGGGGACTGTTAGGGAGAACGTCAGTTGTGCCAAAAATCTAAATGGATGCTTGGAATTTCTCTAGGTTTCAAAGGCAAATCAAAGCCCAATCTCCTGAAGCAGGAGACGAGCAGCCTGGCCTGTGGGTTGCGCATCCTGTTCCGTATGTACATGGACGAAAGCCGGACCAGTGCGTGGGAGGAAGTCCAGCAAAGACTACTAAAGTAAGGTCCATGTAGCTGGTCCGTGTAGGTCCATCCTGTTGATGTTGTTTCTGATGTTAAAGGAGTTTTTTTTATTTAAAAGGATACACCTTCTCTGTTTGAGGTAAATTTCCTAGAGCTAATGTGTGCTGTGGTGGTCATAGCTAACACTAAAGAGTTTTGTGTGCTGTGGAGGGTGCTGTGCCTCCAGCTACTGATGCTGTCTGTGCTTTTTGCTCTCATTACATATATTGCAGGAGAGAACAAAGGTTTTGTCACCTTTTTTTGTAATGATGTGGGTAGGTGGGAGCTTGCTACAGCTTCTCTTTAAAAAGGAAGGCAACTGTCACTTAAACTTTTTTTTCTTTCAGTAACCTCAGGTATTTTACGGAATTGACCCTGTTCTCATCTGCAGAAATACACACTGGGATTCAGCAGCTTTGTGTTACACACAGAGAGAGGCTTCTGGCTTTTTGATTATTCATCACTGTGAATACTAAGATTCACCTGAATGTTTTTTATTTACAGAGTTTTTCAAGCAAGTGTTGGAATAAGAGAGGGTTTAAAACTATGACAGTAACACTTAAGGCTAAGACTTTAAGGTTCACAGACCAGGAAGCAGAACTAAAAACTACCTGGTTACATGAGCATGAGATATGTTCTTGAAGTCTACATAGCGTTTGTCATGTGCAATTTTAATACCTCTCAGAGAACACTTGATGCACTTCAAATACATGCACAAACAGCATAATAATGTTTTGTCAGCTTATTTTTTGCTGAAGTACTAGGACTTTGGGTTTAAGTTGAGCAAAATCACTGCCTTCTCTCACTAATCAGGCTTAGAGTGACTTTCATAAAACGATGCTGTTCTGCACCAGGGCTCTACTGCCATGTGTTGCAAAGCCAAAGCTCCTTCTGTGCAGTAGAGCTTAGAATGAAATACGAGTTACTAATTTTTGTTTGTGTTCTCTCTAGTGTCTGCAGTGAGGCTCTTAGTTATTTCCTGACTCTGACATCAGAAAGTCATCGGGAAGCCTGGACTAATCTTTTACTCTTATTTTTAACTAAAGTCCTGAAGATAAGTGATGAAAGGGTAAGTAACTGTTTGTAATGGTGTTTCAGATAACATTTACAGGTAAGAAGTAGTTCTAGGCCAGCTCTTCACACAGTTACAGACTTGACTTTAAAAGCTCCTGCTGCTCTGTAGACACTCCTTTGTTGAGGGAATGTACATTCAAACTGCATTTGACAGATGCTGACAGTAATAATTCAGTGTGAAGGTGCAGTGAGTGATAAAATAAAATGTGTCTGAGAGAAGTTGAAAGATGCTGGAATCCTTTAGAACTGCGTGTTAAGTTGCTTTTACCCCTCTCCTGCTGAAGAATAGGATTAGTGATGATATTTTATTCAAAGAATTAACTCCTGTTTTCTGCCTCCAGTGCTACATGTACATCACCTTGACCTTCTCCAAAGCAATTCTGCAGTAAATAAATCCATATTTGGATCTCTCTCTGTTTCTAACAAAATTTGGCTGAAATACTTAAGTGAAAGGGACCAACTACAATAAAAAACTGATAATAGAAAAATATTTCCTTGTGGGGAATAAGCATTAGTAAGGAGCTGCGTGTAGCTAGTGAGCATCTGTCAGAGTACGTCATAGCTGTCATTGCCGCCTTCTAGCACTGCTGACTTGGGTTATAAAGATGTTTCTGCTTGTCGCTTTGTGGGTTTCTCACCATGATTTGGGGAAGTATTTAGAATTCATATCCTGCAATGTGCTTTCTGAGGTGTATTGATGTATAATAGAGTAATTTCTTCTGTTTGTTTTCTCTGCAGTTCAAAGCCCATGCATCGTTCTACTATCCTCTGTTGTGTGAAATCATGCAGTTTGACCTTATTCCCGAGCTTCGAGCTGTTTTACGGAGGTTTTTCCTGCGGATTGGTGTGGTTTTCCAAATATCCCAACCACCAGAACAAGAGTCTGGAATAAGCAAGCAGTAGCAGATAGTGACACTGTTTAAAAGTTTATATTCCTCAGCTAAATAAAAGGACCAGGTAGCTGAGCCATTCTGTCTGGATATCCATAAAAATGATTTCTTTGTATGGCAACATGTATCCAAGGGTTAACGGTACAGACGCTTACAACTGTAATTAAGGCTTGCAACACTCCAGTCCCTTTATTTCCTGATGGATTATCTCTACCGGTTTCTCTTTCCTGGCTCGTGCTGAGCACAAAGCCAGTTTTTAGCACAGTCCCCTTGTCAGCATGGGCTGCAGTATCCTTTACTGTCCTAGACAACAGTATAGCAACAGATGTTTATGGCGGGTGTGAAAGTAAAGTGTACCCAAAGAAACATATATATGTAAAGGTTTGAGCTTCTGCGAGAAGTACAACTCAGGAGAGCTGTATTTTGAAGGATAAAATGTTTATAGTGAAAAGAAAATGGAGATTATTGTTCATGGTAAAAGATATTTAGCAACTATGTCTGATATTCTTATTCTAAGATTTTTGCACACTCAGGCTGTCTGAGACATTGGTAATCATCCTTCTGTGAAAATGTACAGAGATGCAGGTCTGTAATATAAACTCTTTAACACTATACAGTTCTTCCCGAATTGTTTTATTTCTGTAATATTGATTTGCTGAAAGCCCATAACTCTTACTCGTTTACCAAATGCACTAGAAGTTTGGGTTTGGTTTGGGGGTTTGTTTTTTTGGTTGGTTTTTTTTGGGGGTTGTGATTTTTCTTCCTCTTTTTTTGCTGTTTTGTTTTGCTTTGTTTCATTGTAGCCCAGAAGTTAGTGTTGCCGACTTTTGTCAAGAACAGCGGTAGAAATATCACGACTGACATAACTACCTGTAATATACTTGTTTTAGGGCTTTTAAATATAACGAGCCATTGAAATGATGATCCTTCAAGGACTGGAACTTGAATCACTGCAAACAAGTCTAGGTTGTGTCTGCTGTCAGATGTTTTTTGTTTGATGTAGATTTCACTCTTATGTACAGAATTTAATGTTGAATATATTCAAGTAACAAATCTGGCATGGTTTGGGGATGGTTAAATTTATTGGAAATGTATTCATACTGTGAATTGTGCTCTGATGGTTAACAGACGAGATTGTCAAGCATTCTGTATTACAATGGATGTAGAAATTTTTTTCAGATGGACAAAATGTATATGGTACAGATATGTAAAGTTTTCTATGTAAAAAAAAATTCTGTACAACTTTCTGTACAATATTTGGTTCTCATCTGGCATATTCTAATCAGGTTATAGGTCAATAAAGTTTTTGAACTCTTTCATCAGTGCAATCAAAACCAGTCTAATCCACAGTTTTAGTTTGCTTTGCCTCTCATGCCTCTGTTTCAAAGGGGCAAACCATGACCTCCTGGAGGCAGAAAGGTGCGTGCCCTTTAGTTTACTATGATGTGTTTTCTCACTGTTAAGAGACAAATACTGGGTAAAAAGAATGGTAAATTAGAAAAAAAAAAAAGGGCAGGGAGGAGGAGGAGAATAAAAGTGTCAAATGAATCCTCTAGTGCTGCACAGATAGAAACTCAAATCCTGGGCATTGTTTTCTGGGGATTAAAATATAAACACCAAACTGACAAAGGAGAAAGGGTGGTTGGGAGGCAAAGGCTGGGTGTTCTGCTGCCTGCTGACTTGGAACACATCAGCCAGCTCAGAGCTTTGTCAGCATCTCTGATTTGGTGAGTAAAAGTGGAATTGGATTGTTCTCCTGTGTGTTCCTGCAAAGTGCCTGGCAAGCACTGGAGAGCAGTCTGAAGACTGAGGAGGTGTGTGAGGGAGCCTCCCCTCTCTTGCAGAGGAATGACTCTCCGGTTGCCCCTCACTGCATGTTCCAAAAACGTAAGCAGTTTGATAAAAAAGCTCTAGAAAACCCAGAGATGGGAATTAACTTCCATGACCTTTGATTTGCTAAATTGCATTTACCGATGTCAGAAGGGGGGATTTGAGGCTATTTTAATTAATTGTAATTGTACAGCCTTCCCTCTTGGGCTCTATTTTACTTTTTCAGTTTGTTGTGCAGTGTTTAAACCTTAAACCACTGTGCAGGTACATTTATTTTGCAGGTAAGGCTGTCATGATAAAAAGTTTAAAAAATTTAGGAAGGCAGAAGGGCCTTTGACAGCTGAGCTGTGGAGATGCAGAGAAAGCTGATGGACCCAGAGTATCCTGAGTAGCAGCCCGGGTGCCCAAGAGGGCTGTGAGAAAGAGTGTAATTCATGGTGCTAAAAGCTGTTGAACAGTGAGGTTAAAGTAAGTTCACTGGTTTTAGGCCACAGGAGCAGTGAAGGAAACAACGAGGGGCTGGGCTGTGTCCTGGCTTGAACTGGAGGAAAGGAATGCTGGCCTGTGGTGGTCTGTGGCATTTACAAAACTTCCCGCAGTGAAATGAGGTGGTTTCATAGCGTAACATTGACTTTATGCGTCTGTTGGGGATAAAACTTCAATTAAATTTAAGGGAATAAGGAATAATTAAACTATGTAAGCACCTAAATGAGGAAGAAGACAAGTTCTGTATGTAACCTGCAGTTAGTACAGTTTATGTATCACAAAGTTCAAGTGGTGAAGCAACTGGAAAGAGCCATCAGGCATCAAAACCAATGGCAAGGCTGCCGGGTGACCAAGAGAAGTATAAAATGCACAAGGTGGAATTCAGCACGAGAGGTGCTGGGGTGGGAGGTAAGTTATTATAGAACATTTTCACCTCAGCTGCTTGAAATTCTTTTGTGCTTCCTGCCTCTAGGAAGTTCAGAACGCAGCAGCCGTGCAACCTGTCCTGTGCTCCAGCGCAGATCTCGGATTACAGTAAAGCCCCTGTGTGAGTGACCATTTCTGTCACACCCACACCGCTGAACATCGTGAGCCTTCTCACTGCTGAGCCAGAGATTCGGGGTAAGAATTAGCCAGATCTGATAAATCCTCTCTGGGATGCTAAACCCATGAAGAAGCGAAGCACAACACAAGGTTGCAGGATGTCTCTGTCAGCAAGAGCTGCCTGCTGTCATCATGGAACTGCTGTGGCCCTCAAGCGGGTTTACAAAAGCTTTAAAGTGGCATTTTAGTAAAAATAAAGATAGTTTTACAAGTGTGCTGTTTTCATCAGTGGTTTTCTCCCCCTACACTGGTTAAGCTGGGGCACCTGGGTGGGAATTTCCTAACCAAGAGGAAAGTTGCAGCCTTACCATTATTTCACCTTATTGTTTCAGTTCGCTGAACTCCTAAAATCTTACTTCCATCTACGTGTCCTTGTTAAAGCTCTGTGCTTTTAATCAACACATCTTCCATGTGTTTTCCTGTTTCTTTCAAGACAGCCTTAACATTCTAGTTTGTTCGTAAGTAAATGTAAGAGGAACCTAATGATAAATTAAGAAAATTGAAGTCTGCTTTCACATTTTTTTTGTAACAAAAATAATTTTAGTAACAAAATACTTTATTTTAACTCTTCTTTCAATCAGAAACATAAATATTTGCAACAATTTCTGTATTTTCAGCACGTAACAAGTTAGGGAACATACGACACATTGCTAATATTATTTTTCATTGAAATGTTCGCTGCTGTTCCATGCACAATGTATGAAAAGCAAGGGTCCTTCTCCAAGTTACTCACACTTTTGGTAAAAACCTAATTCCCCTCTGCTCTTGGATTACTCTAGCTCCAGACAGTTTTGGAGTTTGACTATAAAGCTAAAAAATAACTTTGATTTCATACCAAATTCACACACACCCCACACTGTATTTGTGTTTCAGCTCTGAGGCCGAAACCAAATTGTATAAAAAGTGCAAAAGCTGCCAAGCTATTCCTCCACTTCCCACGGCATGGAATAGAAAACATCCCTGTGCTACATCTCCATTACACTGCAGTGTCTGAATCTTTATTATTGCTATTTTAAATTACACACACACACACAACTCCACACTATGTACACGGAAGAGAACTCTCCCTCCAGGAGACCCTGGAAAGTGCGGTAGTGCTGGACGGTGCTGGTTCCCACAGGCCGAGTCAGCCGTGCGCGGTGGAGAGGCCCTGCCAACCCAGCGGGAGCGTCTTCTCCGGAGACAGCTTGGCGGGGTTTGCCTGCTCAGCCATCAATCTCCGGAGCGTGTCGGAAGTTCCTGGTCGCAGCCAGGGCTCTGTCGCGACCGTGTCGACAGAACTGGGGCGTCTGCCCACGCGGGTTGGAGGGCGCTTCAAAAGGTCATCCATGTCTCCTAAGGAAATGTCATCACCTGGGAAAGGAGGAGAGCAACACACGTGATAAAGGGGACAGAAGGTTATCACATCTTAGCACAACATTTGACAGGGTTGCTCGTCTGCAAAGAATGCATAAATAATGGTTGTAAATCACAGTTGTTTCTACTTGACACACATTTGTTGATGTTCTGGGGAACTGAGCCCCAACAGCTCCACACCCCCTCCACCAGGTCAACAAGGGCAAAGGCAAAGGTGGATGGACTCAGTACATGGTTCTGGCTTTCCCAAAAGCTCCTGTTATAGGGAAAAGTCAAATCTGTCAGCGCATATAAATGCATTTAAATGCATTTAAAAATAAGGCCATTAAATTAGTGGCATGGCCTAACACTCTTGTATTGACAGTCTCTTACTCGAGAGAGAACTCAGGAAGAATTACTTCATAACTGATTAACAGCGTAAATGCAAGTGAGTCTGTATCACAGCCCAGCACAGCTTATAACCTCAATGCAATGTCACTCTGAAACTGGGTAAGTTGAGATCTAGCTACAAAAACAAACCCCACCAAACAAAAAACTGAATTGCCTTGTCTTTGAATTTGGAGTCTGAACTCTACTCGTTTCCATTTTGTTAGCAATCACACCTAAAACCTTAAACAAATCGTTCCTAGTGTGGATTATCAAACAACATAAATTTTTACTATGTATGAAGGGATATAAATGTATAAATTTCCCTGTGCTGTTCATTTTTGGGTTTCATAACATTTATGAATATAAGCCACGAAATTACACAATCCCCAGATACACACCTACAACAAGTGAAAATTGCAATGTTTTCCCCTTTAAAGCTGAGTCATGTAAATGAAGAGGTTCTGGTTTGTTGGTGTGTGCTTAAGGTGGGCAGAAAAATATTTAAAGACTCTAGGAAAAAAAAAAACCACATCCTAATTCAAGCAAAACTTAACAGAATTGTGTATTCTTTAGTGATCAAATAATTCCCTTTAGCAATAAGTGTCATTTAATTAAGTATTTGGATGATTTTTCCGACTTCAGGGGGTTTATTTTAGAAAAAAATTATGACTTTTTAAAATTTGATTTTAAACCAAAATTTCTCTGAATCTTCTCATTAAAACTTGAAAGTTGATGGTTTAAGCACAGGCATGAGAACTCAGGTCCTGCAGAAGGATCAGCCAGGTGTGAAGGGAAGGACAGAAACTGCATGACCCCACATACAGTGGGAGCAAAGGCTCAGTTTTTCTCTTCATGCCCAAGGTGGGATTTCAGATTCCAAAACAAAATGCCAATTACTTTCTGTTCAAAAAGAACTTGGCAGCAAATAGTTAGTTCTGTCATATCATACAGACAACTGATCTGATCATCCTCCAAGCCTTCCTAGTCTGGTTAAAACAAAACTTGTCTGTAACATTAGAAGTGTGCCTAAAGCTGGCAGAGTAAACCTCTTTATGTCTCCTAAATCCTGGGTCAGATGAACTCTCCTGTGGGTTGGAACCCGTGGTTTTTACACATGTAAGTTATGGTGGGGTTAAAAACAGTACATGGCAGAAAAAGTAATATCTGAAGAAAATTAAATTTCTCTTTGCTGTTTGAAGAGATGATATTTAGAAACAATAAATATAAGGTAACGTATTTGTTTAGAGAAGAGACAAATTGTGGACATCCAGGCCAGAAGGCTGCATTTCCCCAAGCTAAACTATTGCTGCCTTTAAAGACAAAGCCTTTAGATCTTCCAGATGTCAGAAGCAGGAACAACTGTTTTCCCAGAGATCAGATCATAGTGCACAACACTGTATCAGAATCACTTGGTGCTGCTTTTAGAAAGCGCCACAGATCAGCTACAGTGCAAAACTTCCTTCATCATGAATTTCAACACTTTGCATACTCCATAAAAAGCTGTTCTTAATTGGAACACATAAAAAGAATTTTCTTTGGAGCTGCCACTTGATAATTCAGTTTGTATCTGCAGTCTGGGGATAAGCAGAGCTCTTTACTTTGCATGGAATACTGATTTAGAAACTTAGTGGCATCCTCCTGCAAAACACTGACCACAGGACATCCTGCCCCTCAACGGGAACAAACTCCTTTGGCACCTCAAGTGGACATCAATGCTTGTCTTCTGCCATCCTGCATTTACCAAGACCCAGCACTGCTGCCTGATCCTGTGTACATCATTGCAGGCTCTGGCATTCCTTTACTTAAAGGCACAGAGAAATGCCTAAAAAGTAAATTGCCATCTCTGGTCATTCAAAGGGAAGATAACCAGTTACATTCCCTAAGTTATTTATTTGACAGATTTGTTTTCTCCCAGCAGTGCCTCTGAGGGCAGAGGAGAAATAACAGTCCTAGCTGCTGGGAAAGCAAAAGGATTCCACAAGGGTTCTATCAAACTGTTAGGGAAAAGCAATAAAAACCACTTGACTTCCTTCATTTTTTCTGTAATGTTCCTGAGCATGAGGAGGGAACAGGAAGGCAGCCAGCAGTGCAGCCTGAACAACCACAGCTGAGCAAGAGCATCTCTAGCTACCTTTCCAAGAGGCACATATGATAAGTGATGGTCCCCATGTGTTCCAAAGAACAAGTTACATACAGGCATACAAATAAACACACACACATACACAGATTAAAATTATATACTAAAGGCTGAAGCTCTATAGACCATGAAAAACAGAAGGCAAACAAAATTAAAAGTGCAGTTCATAGGGTATGAAGTGAAATTATAAAAGAGGTGAGACAATAAGAGTAAGCGCAGAGAAGTAGAAGAAGATCACGTAGCAAAAATATCTGGAGTAAAATTAGTAAAGCATTTATTTAGGTTATAGAAAAAAATTAATATGAATGGGGTTTTTTAGTGACTTAAAAATCACAGTGATATGTTTAAAGCAAAAAAAAAAGGATGAAGTGCTTGTAAGAGTACCCATAGCAACAGAATCAAAAATTCTGGCAGCATCTGTACTCTCATTAAGTTTATAAAAAGGATACTGATACTGTAATTGCCTATATAGCATAGCAACCACCTCCTAAAAAAAGGGAGATTTCAGACTCATATGAAAGAATCTGGGGCATAACCCACATGAGAAATTACAGGCCATTAATGGTTGCCATGACTGGTACTTCATACACAAAGGGGATTTAGATCAGGCAGGCAGCCTATGGAGAAGCTCCAAGACAACTCCAGTCTGATGTATTATATGATGACAAGAAGCAGAGAATGAATTCCAGTGCTTGTCCAGTGAATGAGGTATCGATATCAACCTCAAATACTGAATGCTCATTTATATTAACCAACCACTAGAAAATGACATTAACTAGAAACTGAAGTACTTCATCATACACAATTTTCTGGCATATCTTCATGCTGGTTGGACCTCAGATATCTGATTCCCAGGACTGCCAATAAACTCATGCAGGCACCTCATCACCATTCATCACTCAGGCGTTTCATTTCTTTCCACTGATATTTCAGCAACGCAGCTGGATGTCCCCACCCTACTGCCAGCAGTGACACATCACAGTGGGACAGGCAGGACAAGGACAAGTGGCTGATCAGAGAGAAATTAGAGCATCTTTTCCTACTACTCTGCTCTAAACTTACTCTA
This sequence comes from Empidonax traillii, assembly GCF_003031625.1. Taxonomy (NCBI): domain Eukaryota; kingdom Metazoa; phylum Chordata; class Aves; order Passeriformes; family Tyrannidae; genus Empidonax; species Empidonax traillii. The sequence goes on from NW_020956506.1 coordinate 41,687, forward strand.
AAAGAGTTGTGTTTAAGTTTGCTGGGGAACCCCTTGCAGCAGCTACGCAACTCCATAAATAATTCCTATGTTTGATCCAGTTGCTCAGTTATACTACGTGCA
>NW_020956506.1:42340-92921 GCF_003031625.1 Empidonax traillii
GGCAGGACAAGGACAAGTGGCTGATCAGAGAGAAATTAGAGCATCTTTTCCTACTACTCTGCTCTAAACTTACTCTAAAAGAGTTGTGTTTAAGTTTGCTGGGGAACCCCTTGCAGCAGCTACGCAACTCCATAAATAATTCCTATGTTTGATCCAGTTGCTCAGTTATACTACGTGCAGTCTGTTATTATTTATTCCTTTAATTATTGTAATTAATTAGTATTCACTACATCGTCTCTACTACACAGAGCATACCCAAGTAAGAAGATTTCTGCTGGAGCTCAGTCAGTCTGTGCAGTCGTTCTTCATTCTTGCCTTTCAACTGATCAACATCAAGGCTGAGATTTGAGTGCAAGCTAAGGCTGTCAGGCTGCAGCAGCGGTGTCTGGGCTGCTGCAACATCCTCCTGCAGAAAATCCAACAATACACAATTCCTTCAGGTAAACAGCATCCTTTTTGAAAGGGCAAATAGCTGCACATGTACCCTCTCTGGATCTATAACACCACAGGAACCACAGGAACTGTCTGACATTAGATCTGTGGCCCACCTTCATATTTAAGCCAATCCAGTTATCATACATACAGCATACTCCAAAGCTTTCTGCTTCATTCGTCTCCTCTCCCTTGCAGAAGATGGAAGTTGTGGTAATAAATTAACTTCTTCTAAGGCAGGAAATGTTTCCCCATTAGCACCTGGAAAAACAGGTGGAATCATTTTCAAAGAAATCAAAATACCACACAGTGCTCAAACCTGCTTATGTTTTGAAATGAGCTGATACACTGTACTTGATTTCATCACAGGAATCAAGGGACGGATTCATTAGGACATCCTGGACAATGCCAGTGATAACTCAGATTCATACAAAAGAAAAAGGCCCTACAATGGCAGAAAGGGATAAACTACAAGCAAAGGCCAGAAATACACCTGGAACAGGGGATCCAGAGAAGCTGTGGACTCCCCATCCTTGGAAGTGTCAAAGGCCAGGTTGGATGAGGCTCTGAGCAACCTGGTCTCGTGGAAGGTGTCCCTGTCCATGGCACAGAGGTTGGAACAAGACGACCTTTAAGGTCCCTTCCAACCCAGACCCTTCTGTGATTCTATGATATCTATCAAGATACCTCTTACATAGAGGACAAGGCATTTCACATCCTGCAAATCTACCACCCACCTCTCTCCACCAAATCTTTTTTATACCTAGACCTTTAAAGAAAAATGAGCATTCAAACAAGTGTAATATCTCTGCTTGAAACAGAGAACACTAGGCAAATCAGAGTCATAAAAAGATACAATCATGTAATAAATTATGTATGTAAATATGTTAAATGGAATATATAATAACAGTACACAAAATGATAATGTTACATAGAATATGATAATACAAAATCTTTGCATTAATCACACAGCCTTGGTCATATCTCAGCCATTTCATGTAATAAACTCTAAGAATCTGTTCATAGAAAAATAAATAATTTTTCTGATCCTACCTGTATCAAATTACAGTGGAGGGAGTTTAATCTATTTTTATAATATAAATGAACCCTAAGGTGATCTCTCTGTTTCACACTTGTTTTGTCTATTTCCCCTTCTTTTGCTGATTCTGGAAACTATTTCAAATACAAACTACTTCAAAATAGGTACTTTTATTTTCTCCAGGACCAGTAGCCACTGCCTGGGGGCTGGTTTATGGCTTTGCTGCTGCTTGCTGCCAACAGTGGGCTCTAATTCCTAGTTCAGGCCCTCTAGCACCATCAAGGACTGAGGCTCCCAGGAAAAGGAAGGACTCTGCTCAACAAAACCAGTATGGAATCCACTACACCAACTGCTCTTTGTAACAACAAAGTCACCTTTTGGAAAGGTCCTTAGTCTAGTATGACACATTAAGTAAAAGAATTAAGAAAATAGATGTGTGTAAATTCTAAAAGTAACAATTAAACAATTATTTTGGTTGAAAAATGAAATACATAGGTTTGAAAAACATTTTATTGATATGAAACAAGTTCAGAGAAACAAAGAGATATTAAAAAATTCTTTTGTATTACCAGTCGGTTTTTCTCTGAAAACAAAAATTTTAGTTTCCTCTCCTCTTTTCCCTTCCCAGTTTCACCAAAGGTACTCGTGCTCCTACCACAAATGTTTCAATGAAAAAAAACAAAGCGTAATTTTGAAATGGTATATGGCTAACAATCCACACATCAGAATTCCAGCTACAAGACCAGTTGAACTTCACTATATTCAAAATAGTGCTGTTACTCAAAATATAAAAAGTGGTTTAATCACGTGAATTTATGACAACAGAAACAAAGTACAAGATAAAGTAGAATTTGTACCATTAATGTGTCATTCGTGTAAGATACCACCTGTTCCTGTAAACATCTCTCATTCAGACACTGTTGCACAGAGATGCTTTCAAATCACTGCATTAACACTAATGAATTCTAGGGTTTCCAGTGAGGCAAAAAAGGAGAAAAAGAAAATGAGGAACCTCTTTGTTCCTAACTGCCTCAAATTTCTGAGCCCTGGGAGATAAATTCATTTGTAATGGTGACAAAATAGATGTAAAAAGTGAGTTGGATTTTAAACCCATGTAAAAAAAAAAAAATTGACCAAAACAAAGGGTATTGTTACATTCCTCTTAGGAAATGAAAATCATTGTTAAAATATATCCCAGGTATTTCACAAAAGACCCTCAGACAATGTGAGCAGCACAATTCACAGTAAAGGCAGTCCACAGATAATGGCATCACGGATAGAAGTCACCAGATTCACATCCAGAATTTTAATTTATGAGGCCCAAACAATGCAAAGGATAACAAAGGTTTAGTTAGTGCCTCAGTATCAAAAAACTGAGCTCAGTATCGGAAAACATGGTTTTCACCACAGTCATAAATGATCTGGGAATAAAAGGGAAAAGAAAAGGGGGGATATATAATATCATAGGTTAACTCCATCACCTCACTGAGCTGCAAGTACCAGTTGGATGGGGAGCAAAAGAAAAAGGGTGAGAGGACTACAAGAATCATGAACCTTGTGAAAGTGGTGAATAAAACCAAGAGCACCTCATTATAGAGGTGGCAGATTCAGAGCAGATGAAAGGAGATAGTGTGGATGTTTATCCACACAATATTGCTAACGGTAAACAATTAGCAGGATTTCAAAAATGTTCGTTCCCAGTCATGAAAGGCAACCTATTAAACCCAGCTTTGCAAGACTTATTAAATGCAATTACACAGCATTTGGCTTGGGAAGCCTCCGAGCCACAAGTCATGGGGAGCTGGAAGAGCATGGGCACATCTACCCTCTGTCCCGTATTCCTCTCCATGAGCATATCCTGGCTACTGTTAGAGACAGGATGTTTGGCCACATTCTAGACTGATGGGCTCTCCTAAAGCATCCTTTCACCATTTGGGCTGTACTCTTCCTAACCTGAAAAAGAAGGCATTGCAGACTACAGAGAGTGCCAAATGCATTGAACAAGGCTGAAACTTCATCCTGTGCCACTCCCAAGGCCAAGTTCTATCCTCTACGCCAGGTCTTGCATGCTAACAGAATAAGCTTGAATACATTTCAAATAAAAAATTCTGCTTTTAACCAGAGCCAGAGATAATAATCATCAGTTTATCATCTACTTTCATTAAAAAGCAGAACTCAACTGCATCTCCCCTACAGCAAAGCATAAAAAGCTTGTAATATGATTTTCTACAGATGAATGAAAGAAATTTCAAGATACTGTAATGCCTGCTAATGGAAAATAATGTGTAGAGGCCTGAGTTGACTGGGTTTTCTAGCCTAACTATTTCTAGTGAATGGAAATAAAACAGTACTTTCACATATATGCAGACGAAGGTTGAATAAGGAGATGTAAGAAAATATGAGGCAGTCCTTTATAAAAAAATCTTAAAACTGAAAATATCTACTTCAGACAATGAAAAAGTGACAGTATTTAAAAGTATGATGTTTCAAGTGAAATGAAATAATATGTGACCAGCAGAAAAGTGACTGATTTAGAAAGAATCACTATTACACTCATGTAATCATAATTAAAATTGAGTGTGCTTGTAAATCAAAAGAATAACCATGAAAATAATCACCGAGACTTCTGTATTTCACTGTGGACAGCTTGCAGTTGTAAACTGTGTTTGCCAATAAAGTACTTTATTTGCCGTAGAACAACAAAAAAGCATTATATTTTCTACCATTGTAATATATTTGCTAAACAAATATTAGCTTTTCCTTACCCAAAGTTGGGAAGATGTCAAAAAAAGCTCCTAGACAAGACTAGTAGCCCAGACAAGGTTCGAAGAGCAGAGGAAGATGCTTTCTCATAAAAGGATGTGAAGTGGTATAAGGCAGCATCATTAATTTTAGGGGTGATCCACACAAATTTATTGCGGTACAATTTCATAACTATTTACATTTTAATTTGGAGGCATAATTTTCTAATACTTTAAACCAATCCCCATACCTACAACCATTGTAACTTTTAAAGCGGTAATAATCATTTTAGAGACACAGAATTGGATTAAATACCATGTTTGTACACTCACAAAATGGTTAAGGAGAGGTATAAACTCACCGATAAAAGCGCTATCCGATTCCAACAGTGAATTCTTCAAGAATTCATCAGATTCATTCCTGAACTACAGAAGCGAAACAGAAGAAACGGAAATTCAGAGGCCTCAATATATTTCTGGAGCCAAATCATAATTAATGTAAATTAATTGCCAATTTTACTTCTACAAAGTGAAGAGCAGCTCCACAGTGTTACATTCTACTATACTTTGCTTTATGTTTCTATAAACCCAATACATTTTTTAATAACTCATATTCCCTTTAAGCACTAGGGTCTTTTTGTTACTTTTCTGTAGTAATGCCATTTGCTGAAATTGCCCACACATGGCAGCTGTTGTGGTGATTTGTGCAACACAGACACTTCCACTGAGAAATGGATCCTTCTCTCTCTATCTGAGTTTCAGAACAGTCAGTGCTAGAGGGGAGCTTTGCACTTTAGGTTTGTATGAAGTATTGATCAAATGAAGAATGATTCCTTATGTTTTCTTATCCCACCACATACAAGCTTTGACATCAAAGCATTAAAATAACAAATTTCTCCATCGTAATAGCAAGCACTAAGACCAATACTCCCAGTTTACTCCAAAGATGCAACCATTTGTTACAGAAATTCTACTGTGGAATAATTTATGTTGAAAACCACTCTAAAAATCAAAGCAGTAGAAACCATCAGAGGAAATAGAACAAGAGAAAACAAATCTTTTACTGCAAAGCATTGCTCTGAATGAGAATTTCAGGCAATAATTTACAACTATAAAGTGCATTAAGATGATTATTTTTTAAAATAAAAAACTGTTTCATTTCTGCATTTAGTTACAGTATACCCTCAAGGTTAATGTCTCTGCTCTTGCACAGTCTCCTACTTTGCATGGTTTCACATTACGATGGAACACAATTGAACTCTGTTATTCTATAGTTTGGGTTAGTACAAAATTCCAATTTGATAGATTTTATTTTGCTCTTTTCACCAAGTCAGAGCATAAACATTCCATCTGAGACAACAGACTTTATTCTTGACTCCCAAGTCCATCCCATAAACCATCCAAATTTGGAGCAGCTGCTTCTGGTTTGTCTTTTTCTACTAATTCTTCCCTCAAGCAGCAGTTGAACATTATATGAATATAAAATACATACCAATGAATATAAAAGGAAGGGAATTAAAGAACCAGGTTATCTCTATACACAAACATAAGCAACTTGTATGTCAAGTTTAAAAGAGGCTGTTACTCATTGTATGGACAAGCAAGTGAAGTAAGTAAGCTTGCTGCACTGTTATTTAAGTGTAATTCTCCTCTCCAAATCAGTGAAAGACACAATATTTCTCACACTTGAAAAAAGCAATATAATACAAATCCTGTTTTATACTTACCAGTCCCATGGTTTGTGGGTAGCTGTCAGAAGGAGAATCATCTTGATCAACAAAAGCAACATAGACAAGAGACAAAATGACAGTGTTGACATAAAGTCAGTTAAATAACAAAACATACTGAAAGTTCTATCAGTACACAATTACAAAAATTAAGACCAGTATGCATCATATCTTTAAATTTACACACATTGTAATGAACGAACAAATTTTCAAAACATTGGAATGCCACGTTTATTCCAGTTTCCTTACATAAATTTAAGTAGAATCAGAGAAATCAAACAGAAATCTGTAGTGTATTGTTTCTGAAAATGATGAGCATGTGCAAGCCCCTAGGGTTGGATTCATCAGTCACATTCATTTCACACTAGAACCACACTGTTCACTACTAATAAAAATCAACTGGTTTCCATCTTACTCAAAACCTTACTTGTTGTCCAGAAAAAGGAAACAGCTACTTCTGTGGCTACTGAAAACCATTTTTTTTTTTAAAGATATAATCACATTTCACTAAATGCTAAAAGTTCTCTATACTGCAACAGTCAGAACTACTTCTGAGGTATGTTTACAATAATATGGTAAACACTTGTTATAGAAAGGTCATGTCCAAGTATTGACTGAATAAGTAAAAAACCATCAATTTGTGGGAAAGCAGCACAGATTAAATCATCAAAGCAACACGTGGAGGCACAAAAGTTTGCTGCATGAATACTTAGTTTCTCTCTCTTCTCTCTAACGTTTCACTTGTTGATGCCTTAAGATCTTTATTGTTTGAATTACTGCATCTTCAACAAAATCCAGCCACACAGCTAGAGAGAAATGGGGTTTTTGTCCAGTGTTCTGCACACTGCTGAATCCTAATGCAAATGCAATGCAGTACTCATAAAACCCAACAGGTTAAGTAACTGCAGATGAAAAAGCAGATGAAAAAGCATTTAGACAGAAATCTATTTTCCAAAGTGTAGCAAATAACTCCAGGTTGATGGCCTTCTTACTATAATGAAGATTATCCTCCCTTTCCTAGCATGCATATTTTGGTTTTCCTGCCATCATCCTCACATACTAAATTTTATGTGTCACATTTTTTTTCTGACACGAAACACACTTGTGAATTAAAAAAAAAGAACAGAAGTTAATGGTATTCAGCATCTCAGTGGCTGCTAATGCTAAACTGCAGTACTTTAAGCTCCATCTGAACTTCTGAGCTAGGACACAAAAGATCCCAAAAATAGAGAGAAATCTTTAAATTTATCATTTTTTGTTTGAACTAGATATGAACCAAGAAGAAATACAAACCAATTCTGTATCAAATTTCAAAAATTAGAGAGCCAAAAAAGAATTATTTTCTTCCACAATTAGGGATCATCCAAGCCATATAATTCCTGTCACCAATTTGTTTTTTGCCATTATTTTTAGCAGTTTATCATAGGCTAGAGACTGCAAGTCATGAGTCTCATTTACATGCAGTGAAGCTAAATATTACACAGCTTGGTAGTTAAGATTCATGGATACTCAAAAAATATTTATTCTATATTCCAGACATCCGCTTGCCAGGAATAAGCATGTTTGTACAGATAAACAGTTGTACTTATATCAACAGAACTCAAGACTAATGATCTTCTCCCCTAGGTGGGACATCTCGACAATCAAATTGACTAGCAAGGAGGATGATGTGTCACAATCAACTCTGTTAATGAAATCAGTTCTCTTGGCTTCTGTCAGGGTGTATTAATGAGAGCAGGGACTGCAGAAAGCCCCAGGAGTGAATGAACACTCAGCACGCTGAGCACACCACTCCTGCAGCTTTCAAGGGTGGTTGAACTAGACAGAGATCACTGCAGAGGGAAGTATTTGTGTAAGGATAAAAACCTCAATTCTGGAGAGCACAGAGAATCATTATGAAATTTAATGTATCATTAAATTATATCATTAGGTCATTGTAAAAGTGGCCTAATGCATGCTGGCAATGCAAAGAAGCAAAACTGAAGTTACTTTTCCTTATTTAGTGTAAGTTTTCAAATAAAAAAATGTAATAATGTTTTATTAATTTCTAATTTTAAAATTATTTTAATTAATTTATTTGCATTTTTAATTTTTTACTATTTTTATTCTATTTTTTTTAATAAGATAGCTTTGGGGCTTTTCATCTCTGTCTAGCAAACTTATTCAGTGTGTAGCTGAGCTTCTGTCCAGCATCACAAACCAGAGCACACGGGCTATCAGTCCATTCCCAATATAATTCTCTAGTCATGCAGGGCCCAGCACTGCAGTGCAACAACATCAAAGCTGCTCCTCTGCCTTTCCCTCCTATCCCCTGAAATAACAGATGTCCAGAAATCTGCAAAAAGCTGTCTGATTTATAGGGATACATCTATCATTTAAAACCGAGGACATTTAAAATCACTAGTTTCTCAGGTTATAGTTCCACTAATAGTCCACATATTTCTCCTTTATGTAAAGAGAAAAAAAAAAAATAACATATCAGAGGGGAAACTTTATAAAAAGCATGTAAGGTAAAGAACACTTACACAGTGTGGGAAAACAGGTACACCTTTGCCACTACAGCCCATAATGTAACAACATTTCACCCACAGTACAAAAGTACACACTGCTCTAACTCACCTTCCTTAAATCAGACAATAAAACCACTCATCTATTTTCAGTGAGGGGATGACGAACTTTCCTCTGAGGAAAATATATCGTAAATAGAGGAACACCTAGCAACTAGTTCTCTTGCTCAGTGACAGACTATAAAGTTAAATGATGTTGTAAAGTGATGAGAGAGAGAGAGAGAGAGAGAGAGAGAGAGAGAGAGAGAGAGAGAAAGCTGTTCAAGGATCCTCTAGAAGGATTGGTAGAAAACCATTTTAAAAAAATCAGCTGCTTGTCTAGCAACTAATCCAAGTTGTCCAAGGAAAGGGCTCTTCAGTGTGTTGTCATGTAAGTCTGCTGTATCCATTTAGCATTAGCAGATGTCTAGAATGACTGCATGTCCTCAAAATAATTGAAAAAGGCAAATTTTTTTTCTAGATAATAGAGGTTCCTCCTCAGACAACAATAAATGAAAACTTTCTCTGACTGGACTATTAAAAAATATTCTTATGGCGGAAAACCAGAACCAAGCCCCAGAGAAATCTCGGTTGAAGCTAGTGAATTATTTTTCACCATTTCAATCAATCTCATAGAGAGGAAGACTGAAGACAACCCTATACACTCCATTTAGACATTAAATTATATTCACAACCATGTAATTAACACAGAAAGTGGTACAAATATGCTTATTTGCAACTGTGATGTTCTATTATCCCTAAGCAATATTGGACACATTTGTTTGAACACCAGCACATCTGTCCAAGACAGAACAGGAATCATCTTTAATGTTCAGTAGGATACTGAACACCCTGCAAGTAACTCACCCTGGTAACCAACTCACCCTGGTAATACCCTGGTAACCAGTTTTGTTGATCTTACTCACATGTGGATCTAGTAACAGCTAACAGGAACAAGCCTCAGAGCACAACCAGAGACCAGAAGACACAGCCCATTTTTTTAAAGCAGTATGGAAAGGTATCACTATTTTCCTTCCATATGTGTTTGTGTTGTTTTGTTTTTTTATAATGTCCAACTTTCACCTCATCTCTAAAAAAGTCTAAGGAGCAGTTGTATGGGTGACTGAGGCAAGGCGAGGACTGCAATGGTGGCCACTGTGAGAAGATGCCATGGATGACTCTGTGCCAGGCTCAGCTGGTGCCATAACAGACCTGCAGCTGAGCCCATCAGTCAAGCTTGTAGTGCCTCTGAAAACATATTTAAGAAAGAGTAAAGCAAAGCACAGCAGTTAGGAGTGAGGACAAACACATGAAAAGCAGACACAAAGGCCAGAGAAGAAGGAGGGGAAAGAGATTCTCCAGGTGCCAGAGCAGAGATTCCCCTGCAGCTCCTGAAGAGATCATGGTGGAACAGATAGAAAGGTGCAAGAAGATAGAAGCAGAAGAGAGAAACCACTGTGTACTGACCATATTTCCCCCTGCCTCAGCCTGACACCACTCATTGCATCATCAAAGGGACTGAACATAACCTGTGGTGGTACCAAGGAAGGAGAGTAGGGGCACAGAGTGAAGGAGCAAAGCTGGGCATGGGGAAGGGGGGAGAAAAGGCGTGGGTTTGGTGTTGGTCTTTTTGTTTCCCACTACTCAAAGTAAGTAATTAAATATTTAAGTTTAGAATAATTAAGTTAATTTTCCCCAAGTCAGGTCTGTTTTGCCCACAAGAGCAGCCGGTAATCAACCTTCCCACGTACAGCTTGGCCTGCAAGCTTTTTTCTTCCTGTTTCCCCTACTACCCTACCAAGGGGCAAGAGTGAGGGGATGTAAGCAGGAGCACAGCTGGGTGGGACTTTGGCTGCTAGCAAAGGCTAAGCCACTACAGAAATAAAGTTACTCTCTCTTCAAAAATTTAGCTAGGCCACTCTGAATTACAGAGGCAAACACTTTTCTGAGAGATCTGTAGCTTGCACTCAAAACTGAGTTCATTTGTATAGTTTGGAAAGGCTGGAGCAACTCTCATTATATTTTTAAATATTCAAAATAACTGGACATATTGGTCTTTCATAACTGTTTGCAAAAGGTATCTAAATGAACCTTACATTTGAAATTAAGTGGAGCATGCAAAAAAGGGGCATTACATTTACATTTTGCTCCTTCTGCAATACGCAGCCAAAACATATTACCATGTTAGGATATTAATATTTTACTATCTTAGGAACATCTCTGTTAAGCAATACAAGCAACATTTTCCTTCTGGAGACTCAAAGTATTTAAGATATCTCACATGCGGTTTATAAAGTAAAGCTTGTTTATGGATAAAGGTTGCTGAAACTTTGAAATATTCAAGCCAAGATTATGGAAATAAAATAAATTTAATCCATTAAAAGGAGAGCAAAGTGAAGATATGCCAGATGCATTTTAATCAATTCACAGCTCAAAGCCATTGACTTTCTCAGGGAGAACTCAAGAACTGCTTCAAGGAACTTATCTGCTAACACTTTTATCACAGATCTGCTGAAGAGTTACCCTGCTCTGTATTTTTTCTTTAAAAAACAGTAACAAAACTACTTCTCTCTTGCATTTTTCTGAAGTATGAGGCATGAGCTAAATTACTTTCATGAGGGAACCAAAGAGAAACAGTCGCAATAACTAAAAAAAAAAAAAAAAACCAAACCAAATACAAACCCACAAAATCTCCCACAAACACTCCATTTCTTTATGCTTGCATTATGGTAGAATTTCAGCATTCTGGTATTCTACTGTTTTCTACTGCAGTGCTGACAGTGAACTTGAAAGAAGCAAAACTAGACCTCATGGTTTTTAATTCTTATCAAATTCAAACCACAATTTCAGGGATTTTTGTTGATCTCAGACCATTCATTCCTTACCTCCTGTTTCTCTCCTCATTCTCATCCTGTCAAGTTTCTTCTGCTGCTCCCTCAACAGTGCCCGCTGTTGAATCTCTAGAGTCTGGTCATCTTTTGGAGGATCAGGATACATGTGCCTCAAGCCAATACGTGTTTCAGAATCTATGGCAAAGATAGGAAATTGACATTTTTTTCCCTAAATCAACATTTCTGAAAAGCATTTTTGAAGAAGTAGCTACAAAGTCATCCAAAAAAATCACATTAAAAATAATGGTTACTGTGGCCAAGAGGATGAGGCACTTAGGAATGATTTCAAAATTTTACTATATTAAAAATACATATTTTCTGGTAAAGGAGAAACAGAAAGTTATAGAGAATCATGATTTGTTGGTGGGTAAAAAAATCTAATTCAGTCTACTCTCAGTAACACCATAATATCAAAAGCATAGGAAGTTTAAGCAGCAAGGACTAGAAGACAGGTGAGTGCTCCAAGTGATAATGCTGGACGATAACATTAGGGATGCTGTGAATTCCATGTACTTGTAGAAACAACCACACAGAGATACACATACAGAAGGTCATCGACTGAGTGTGCTGTATGAGCAGTAGCTGTGAAGAGCCTGATTTTTATTTTCGTCTTTAAATACAGGGTGGAACGGAAGATGGAGGAAAAGAACAGATGTTTCACTACCCTTCTTCATCAGTAACAAGAAGGTCTACCTGCCTTTGTATTTAAGTTCATTAAATTCCCAGATATTCTGTATATTGACAGGATCTTGTGTCTTCTTTAATGAATGTCGCCTTACTGGAGCCTGCAGGCGAAGCCTGGCCTTCTCAAATATATCCTTTGGATTCTTGTCTCTCCTCCTCCTTGAAAAGTTTGTAAAACAAGCAGAGGGTGGTATTAATGAGTTCGATGGAAATATTGATAAAATTTGGATCTTTTATCCTTAATAAACCTATCTAAACAGGAAAATAAATCTGAAAGTTGTTACAGAAAGGGATAACCTACTTAAAATTTTAAAAAAATCCCTCATACTTTATGGAATAGGACTAAGACTGGTGATCAGGTGAGTCTTTTTCAACTAATTGGTGTGATTAACTAATCCATTTTGGAAACAAAACAAATTTATTAAATAAACAGGGTATGACTTTTCAATAATTAAGCAAGTACTTTCATAGCAGTATGGCATTCAAAAAACATATTCAACAGCAGTAGTTCTACAGGCACATTTGTGCATTTTACAGGCACAAATTATGCCCTAGGAAAAGAGGTAATGAGATAAAATTTTGCCTTACACACCCTCTTTCTGAGGCAGAGCATTGCAACACCCAATCTTACAATAAACCATTCTTACAATAAACTTGAGCAAGATTCTTGGGAAAAAAAAACCATACACATTAGGAAAAAATGAAGATAGTTTTATATAAATATTCTATTTTTATATTTTCATTTCACTCATTTATACTGGCCAACTAATACTAGCTAATAATACACAGTAGCTCTAAGTTCCTGTGCAAAATCTAACTTTTAAAACTGAAGATGAAATTCTTACCGTGTAATTGGTACATCACCATCAGTGGCCACATTTAGCAGCTGTTCCTGCAGTCGCCTTTCTTCACTACGAAGCTGTTTCCTCATCTCTGATAATTCATTTATCACGTTCTTTCTTTCCTCTGGAATTTAACACAAATAATTCAAATAAAGAGCGCCACAGCCACTTTTCTGCCTACTTCATAAACATAAGGTAAAAAAAAGGAGAAAACAGAGATAATGAAATGTTAATTAAAACAAAGACTGTACAAATACAAGGATCGCAACATTTTATACACTAAAATTAGGTCAGAGCTTGTATTTTGAGACAGCACAAGGACCAGATCCCTTGAATAGCAGAAAGCATCCAAACATCACTAGAAACGTTTCACTGTATTTAAAAAAGGAAAAGCTATGAAATAGCAGCAAGAGGGCATTGCCTGTAAAAAGCCTTACTTTAAAATAAGCAAACCTACACAGTCCTCAGAGGTCCAGAGGCAGATGACAGGAACTGAGGTGGTATGTGCAAGCACACAACCTCATTTCTGTTTCCTGTCTCAAAAGTGGGATATATGTCTGTACAGTGCAGACTGTCTTAAGTGGTCAAGAGTTCTGACTTCAATTTCAAAGTTTTTAGTATGTGCTTATGCTGACTTTTTAGATCTACTTTGGGTCTAAGCTGTTTTTTTTTGTGGTCAGGACAGCATTCCTGCACAAGTTAAACCAGTTTAATAAATTCCTCATTTTCCAAATAACATGCTTAGTAATTTGATATTTTACTGATTTTTAGTTCTGTGCCCAGAACCTAGCAGGGAAGCAAGTTTTACCAGTTTAAATCCTCAAACGTGAGACTTAATTTATATGTCTTTATTTCTCTTATAAAAGACAGTGTGAGTCAATCAATTTCCAACGGCCACATTAAGAACCACTCTCCCATCTAGTGGAAAAGCCACAACAGGACAGTGTTGTGCTGTTACATTCCATATGCAGTGGTGTTACTGCTTCATTCCACATGTTGTTTCTTATATACTTGTAAAAAAAGAGTCAGAAGGAAAATTACTGCTTTCCACCCATATATTGCAAAGATAACTAGCATATAAAAAGCAAAGGAGATCCTCCCAGCATAGATGAATTTTAAAACCACCTGTGAAAGCTAAGAGGAACAAGCAGAGTAGATTAGGCAGATAAAAAATATAAGCAGAATTTAAAAGTTACAACTGCAATTGTTGGTTTAATTAGCAAAACTCTAATATTTTGCAAAATTCTGGTCACAGTTAACGACTGTTCTGACAGAGATCCAGCACTTCCTGTGAAGACTATTCCATTATCAGACTTTTACAAAAAAACATTTCCTGATGAAGACACATAATAAATGCATTTTTATTTTGCATTAAAACTTCAGACATACCATACCAATACACTGATATTATTAAGACAGAGAAAACACCCACATATAAATGTGAACTTTAAAAGACTATTCCTCTGCAGGAAAGAAAGGGAACTGTAACTGAGAACAATTTTGTTGTAACAGAAAGTGAGTTTGCAATAAAGACAGATACCCACCTAATGAACGCAACTGATTTCTTCGAGCAGGGACAGGTGGAGAAGGAACTCTTGGCTGTGCAGGCTCCTAGGGATCATAATGAATATGAAATGTTAATATGTGAAAGGAAAAAAATATAGTCCATTCTATTTTCCTATTTTACGTTCAATTTACATTAACAATTGGAAGACAGAATAATAACCTTACAGGTTGTTTAAGGTTTTTTTAAATCTGATGTTTAAATGTATAATCCAAATTCCTATACTTGGATAGTATTTATAGCCACTATAAACTTATATATTACTGTAATGCACTATTCAGAGATCCAGACAAACCTATACCAAGTTCTGCTAAGTCAGAACCAAACAGACCTTCCTCCAGAGTATTCTTCACATTTAGGGAAAGCAATGGTTTTGATAAGGTTTAAAGGTTAACATAAAATATTCTCTGAAACTGCACTGTAAGGTATTTAGCTGAGTTTATATGAACAGTTTGTAAAAAAAACACAAAAACCACTTTCTCAGTAAAAAGACAGAAGTTTAGACTGAGATTCAAGTATCATAACCTATTATTTAATCTACTCTTTATAGGAGAAATTTACCTAAAAAACAAAAAAGTATTGTCCCAGGGATTAACAAAGGAAAGAAATGAGAGGTCTCAGGACCACTCCTGTAACTCATTTTTGATGCACAGAACAAAGCAAAGCATAATAGGAGTTATAATCTTCTTGTACTTTCAAAAACAAAGATGATACAAGAATGTCTGTAGCTACGAATCAACATTAAACTTCATGCCTGAGCTAAGTTCTTCTCTGAGTGAACATGATGAGCTGCTAGAAAATATGTAATCTTTCTTATCCTAAATCTTGAGATCATTGGACAGTGTTTATCCCCTCCAAAATGAGGTACTCATCCCTACAGAATATGCAAACGCAGAAAAAAAAATTCAAACAGCGCATGACCAAAAAATTTCTTCAATACTTGGAAGCAAATTTAAATTTCAGAGCTACAAGACTGATCAATGTAAAGTTATCTGTAAGTCTGCCGTTATCTGCGGCATTCCAGTAAGAACTAGCAAGCATTAAAAACTTGGTAGGATTTCATACGCTGTACGATCTTAAATAAACCAGTACAAGTTTGCTACAATAATCATACTTGTGAATGGTAAGATACACAGCTCTCAGCAGAGGGAATCCTTTCTTCTTTTCTTACTGATTTGTTCTGAAATGTGGGAATGACGGGAGAAGGTCGCCGTGAAAACTGCAAGGAGGAAAGTAAGGCTGAAACTACGTTCCTATAGCTTCTGAATAAAGTATTATTTTGGACAAGAGGAGTCTTGTTAGTATTTTTCATTTGACAGAAAAATGCTCTTAAATGCATAAAATTATTTCAAAAATTATTTCATGTGATTTTGTTTCCTACCTAGAGTAGTTTTAATCCTTTTTTTTTTCTATGCCATAGGGACTTTTTCATTCATGTTTAAGTTGCATATATTTTTTTGCTCTTGATACTTCCATTATATCTGTCCACTTTGGAGAATTGACAGAAATTTTGTAGAAATTTTATAAGAGAAAGAGTTTTATAATTTACTTTGATTTTGTCCATCAAAATTCGATGTGATGGACTTTTTATACCACTCAGGTCAAAAGAAAATAATTAGATTATCAAGAACACCATTGTTCAAGATGAACAGTCCTACCAGTCCTCTACACTGTATAACTAATTTTATTTGTATTTGCACCTCTGCAAATGCAGATCACAGTGCTTCACTGAGGATATAAAAATCAACTATAAAGTGCAGCTTGCTCTTATTAACCTTGTTTTTACTATTGTTTAATGCAAATTAAATCAGCAAGATAAGTTTCCACTGCAGCATGTCTGATTTTTCAAACAGCTGTTCTGTTTGTGCACTAAGTATACTGCAGCTTGATAAAGTGAGAAGTGAGCAACACTGAAGGTGGAGATCTAAGAAATCATGTGATTTCTTTAAAATCCAGTTATTTCTAAAAGTTAGAAAGAAGTATTTGTATCTTAGAAAGTCACTGAAGCATACCATCTTCTTTTCCTCTTCTATCTTTTCTTTCTCAAAATATTGTCTAAGTTGTTCCTTTTGCTTTTCTTCTTTTTCTTTTCTCTTTTTTTCCGCCTCTTTTTTCCTTTCTTCATCCAATCGAATTATTTCTTCATTTTTCAATCTTCGCTGTAACATAAACATTATTAGTACATTTAAAAAAGACTCAAAATTACTAAAGTTTTGTTTTGGTTTTCTTTGGAAAGTTAAAGTTACACATCAAAGTGTCTAGTACAAAAAGAAAAGCATATTTCATTAGGCCGACTTCAAACATTCAAATTAAAAAAAAAATCTCATGCAAATATTAAACATCGATTAACAGAATTCCTAATAACTTCTATAAACACCAGTTTGTGACCCCAGATCCGCCATGAGCTAAGGCTAAACTGTAGGAGTAATTTCCAAAAATTCAGATTCAAATAAAACATACTGTAAACATGCACCACAATATCACAAGCCCTCGGAGAAAATTATCATCCGGTCTCAATTTTAGTCCTGTGTTTGTGATTTGGGATAATACCAGTAAGCTTCCCACTCTATACTAGGCCAGCTCTAGTATTCAGAAGACAAGGCTGACCCAGGTAACTTGCTCGTACTATGGAAGGAGAATTTAGAATATAAGCTGAGTGTTCTCTCTTAGGAAACTTGAAGTCCTACATCCTGAAACAATCTTTCATAATCCCACAGTGTACTGAACGATTCCTCCATCTCTGATGGCCCTGTGTCCTTTTCCTACAATTATTTATGATATTCAAAATTATGAAGATTTATTCACTTTTTCAAACCTGATAAATAAAGCTTTTACTTTTTAAAACTTAGTTTTAATTTAATCCATAGGGATTGACTTGGATTTGAATTTACCTCAATGAAAAGCACTCTTAAATTTGCTTGCTGTTCTTCCAAAACAAGCAGTATTCTTACCTCAAAGATATCTCTTTACCAATTCAAAAATAGCTTTACAAAATCATCCTGTACAGCTACATTCAGAATACAAATAATTCCATGAGAGATGGATGTAAGGTGTTAATAAAAAAATCCAAAAACTGGGCAGTTTTTTTTTTAATTCACCAATTTGACGAAGCTTTTTATTGGTCTTATCACCAAATTCCCTTAGAAAGAAGAGCACCACTGTCACTTACAAAACCATGCAACTTTTCTTAGAAGTATTAACAGCACTTCAAGTTCATAGTGCACAATGAAGAGTGAGAACAACGTGCCAGTTAATGCTGAGAATCTTCCACTTCTCCTCTGGCTAACACAGACCCATTTACAAGCAAGGGCCAATTCACAGGACACTGTTCAGTTTACCTTCTCAGTCTAGATGACAAATATTGCAAAGGGTTAGTTTAGGACGTAAAAAGGTCAAAGTATCAAAATACTACACCTCCTCGTCTTTCTTCCTTTTCTCTTCTTGTTCCTCTTCATATTCCTTTTGAATTCTCATCCTCTCTTCTGCTATTCGTTTTTCCTCTTTTTCTTCTTCCATTCTAAGTTTTTCTCGTTCTGCTTCTTCCCTACGTCTCTTTTCTTCAATCTAGAAAATAAAACAAAGAAGTATTTAACTGTCAGTAGCCAGCAATAATCTGATAAACAACATTTACCATCATGACCTTTTGCAGTACCTACTTGCACACTCAAAAGTTCTATGGCACAACTGAAAGAATTTTAGCTTCAGAACTCCTTTAAAATGACACTCTATTTTACTATTTCTTTTTGGTCACCTTTTACAGAACCACCCTCCAGTAAGAAAACTACTTATAAATGCTACTAATAAACCCAGAGTATTTCCTAACACTTACTCTACTCCAGATATGCTGGAATAACACTTTTCTTCACTGATTAAATAATGGAAGATGGGAAACCAAACCAAAAAATATATGGCAATTCTTCTTCCTTTCCACAGTTATAGTGCTGACTTACTAAAGTTAAAGGTCTGCCCTTTAGTCTTTTTGGTACCTCATACATGGAAAAAAAAAAACAAACTCTTGATCTTTTCAAGAGATCCACATCAAACTACTGTATGACTTTAGTACTCTTTTAAATTATCTGGGATTTCCTCAAGATTGATATTTAATTCCTGTGGCATACAATTAAATGTGAAGTATTACAGATAGAAGACAGAAGCTGGTAGAAGAACAGTCAGGTTTTATATGCACATCAATAAATAACTACACTGTGACTGTCTCACTGATCACCATTTCATTTTGATGAGTGTGCATTTGTATCATGTAAACTTCTAAGGGCAAACATCTTTGTTTCTTTAGGTACTTATGTGTGCAAATCTGTAGAGTGTACACAGCTGGAGAACCCAATACTGTATTTGAAGAGCTGTACTTAGGGGAAAAAAAAAAAAAAAGACAGAACCTGCATTAAAGAAGCCAACTAATAAGAAATGCTTATAAAAGTGATGTTATTATATAAGCCAAAATCTGAGCAACTCGACAGTACATAGCTCTTACTACACCTCTTGTGTACAGAATTGGGTATGATTGGGTAAGTAGGGTCTTTGGTCGGCAGTAATGATTATTTTTCTCTGACTGGAAACTCTCTTTTTAAAATTCATTTAACCAGATGATATCTGGTGTGCACATTCACCTGTAGACGAAGAGAGTTCTTGTACGACTCCTGTTGCTTAAGATACTGTGGAGACGGTGGTTCAGCAAACACATTACCTCGAGCAAAAGGAGAGGCCTGTGCAAATGTAACACCTAAGGGAGGGGAAAAATCACAGACAAAATCCAAAGCAAAATTAAGACAGCAAGTCAGAGTGAAGAAGGGATCTCTAAGACACTTGTTTCAAAAGGTATCTTATGACAGCCATAATTCAAGACTATAGCTGAGACTAAATGATATTACATTGCCTGCCTACAATACTGCTGGGTTTTAGCTGCTTAATTGATAATATCAAAGTGAGTTATTTTTTTTGCTAAATAACACCTACAAAAATCATATGATTTGCTGTCTGATCTGAAGTTTAGTATCTAAAAATATTACCTGCAAGTTAATTAGAACAGCAGATACTTTACACCCCATAACTTCACTGCTTGCAATTACTCTTGGAACATATAGTTCTATTCCTTAGGTTTATTTACTACTTGAAAACAGAGCATCCTAATAGAACAAATTTTTATGTAAAATAACAAAGGATGCCACACAAAGCAAAGCCCCAGACTGGCAAACAAAATTCTAAGCAGTCAGAAAACTGAATTCTGCCAGTATAAGGTGCCTTCTGTACTATGAAGCAGGAAGTGTCAGGTCTCCTTTAGCCCTGAGTTACGAACACGTCGTAACCATACAGTCCCAAAAGCTGTAGATAGGAGGATTAATTCAGATGCAACACAGAGCAGGTTTTGCAGAACAGAATCCATACAGGAAACAGAGGAGAAAGATAGGAAGTAAAGGAAAAGAAGAGCAAGTTGTGTTAACTTTCCAGCTTATACAGCATGTTTTTCATTCATATCATGCCTGCTCTGAAGGACAGTGCCTCAAGGATGTGCAAGAGCAACAGCTCCACTGAGCTCAGACAAACATTACATTTCACTACATGGTGACGTACCATCCAAGTCAGATGAAAGCAGAAATAAGACATACACGTATTCCCAAAGGAATGCACATGCTCACTACTACAGCCTATGTGCTTGCATAACAAGGAGGTTAGTGTTATTCTTCCTTACATGGAAGCAGTGTTTCAATCTTTTGAAAATGTAACTAAATTTACAAGTAGCTCTTTCAGGATGGAGTTACTTCCCATAGACATGTTCCATGCAAAAAAACAGAATAATTTTTTTATACCATTTAGAAGGCATGGATATAAGACAGACACAAGTTACTATAGAAATTATCAAGGAAAGCACTTGCTGTGTACCAGCTACTATCTTTTAAGTTTCTCTTTTAGTGGGTTGGTGTACAGAAGAACCCTGCAAATCTAATCAACGAAACCCACCAAAACATAAAGAAAGCCACTTTACTGCCTGGCTGATCAAATTCAAGGTGCAAGACTATAAGGTTCCAACCACTGATGTGCTCAACCACCTGATTCCAAAGTAAGTGGTCTAACCAGCGGGCTCTTGGCTGTTTTATATTATTACTTTATCGGCCTTGCCTGTTTCACTTATCATTAAATGGTTAAATATACAGTCTGTAAG
This sequence comes from Empidonax traillii, assembly GCF_003031625.1. Classification (NCBI taxonomy): domain Eukaryota; kingdom Metazoa; phylum Chordata; class Aves; order Passeriformes; family Tyrannidae; genus Empidonax; species Empidonax traillii. The sequence goes on from NW_020956506.1 coordinate 62,982, forward strand.
AGATAAAGAGTGAGAGGTGGGACAGAAGGAAGAAAAGTCAGTAGTAAGGACACTGAGTAATTCTTTATACAGCAGTGCAACAGTTAGGACAGGAGAAAGAAAAGTAGCATCTAAGCTGATTTAAGACCATCACCAACCCTGGCATTTGCCCAAACTAGGGACAGATCTGGAGTACCACGGTGTTCTTATTTAGATGTCTCACAAAATGTAAGAAGATAAAGATGTATTAGTTTTTAAATGTGAAAATAAAATAAAATCCCTGTAACTTGAAGATAGTGCACAGGGCTGCAAACGGACCTAATTTACCTGTAACTTTTGAGAACTTGTTAATCTTGTTACTGTACCAATTTCACCTTAAATCTCTAACATCAATCACCTAAAGACCTTCCATCTCCATTTATTCCACATCCTCACCTACTGACCTACTACATAGCTGTATTTTACTGTGTCATTTCAGAATAAAAAAAGTATGTATGAAGATTTGATAAGATAACACTGAACCTGGAAAACTAATACACTGACCTGACTCTTCAGCCCTAAAACAGTTATTAGTTACCACTACTGACAAGACAGATAAGAAAATACATTTTAAGAGCACGCAGTGACAGCAGTGAAGAAGTTTGAGAAAGAAGCATGATACTGATTTCACACACAGAGAGCACTAACACTATCACAGGACTACTAAAAAGGGGTTAAGAACTAGAGAATTTTGATCACTAAGACTTATGGATAATTAGAGCTGTAACACAGTATAAACCTGCTATTTTATTTGTAGATGCTTCTGTGTTCTCAGGTCTCGAGGAGGCCAAACTTAGGTCAACAGTTACAAGAGCCCTTTTATCTTCATATAGTCTTGCCTCTGGATTAAGATATGCATCTTCATTTTGCTTGTGCATGATCTTCAAGTCCGCTAAAGGAAAGGGGAAATAACTGTTTATAGTATTTTATTCTCACAAAAAGCAGTTTTGTTCTAACCCTAGATTCTCAAGAATACAGGGGTTTTTGATTAAATTCCACTTTTCCTGAGCATATCAGCTATGGGAACAGAAGATTCAGGCGAAGACAAGAATATAGAGGCTAAAGGTGAAATACTAATAATTAGGTACTATTAATTAAGTGATTAGAAGACTTATTTTGTTGCTTTTCTTTTGTCATGAATGATTATTCACAACAAACCTCCTGTCTTCCCAACCAAAAACGCTATTAAATAGAAAGATAAAGAGCTCAAAGACAAAAGTGACTGATAAGTCTATGTTGACAAGCACATATTTAGAAACCATCCCTTCTTCTATCTCCTTAAAGCTGTAAAATACTTTTGAGTTTAGTATTGGTATTTAAGTAGTGAATCTCTATTTGATTACTATTAGGAGTGATAAATGCATTGAAGCATTGAAGTGTATTTTGGTTTTCATGTCTTCAGTAATAATCCAGATGCAAATTTCTATTTGTAAGCTAAGCAACGTTATCCAGCATTTGCATCAAAATTTACATGGTGCCTGATCAAAGATGTTAATTTCTACTGGTTTTGAAGTGCTACCATACTACCTAGAAGGCTCATTTCAAAACAAAAAAAGTACTGCACAGTTTTCAGATTACCTTTTGAAAAAGTGTTTCTGCTAATTATGTAGTCACAATGATAATTACGTAGCCATTTAAGCACACAGATTCCAGGAACTTCAAATTACATACCTCTCTGTAAAGCAGCCTTTGCATATATCAGTCTCAAAAGCTATTTACAGACATTTTTAAGAGGATAAAAACACAAGTCACACTGCATAAAAAAGAGACATGGCAGAAAGCACGTTATGTTGCATGACGTTTGACTCATAGCTTATCCATAATGCTGCCAGCTGTGGTGGGAAAAGTACTTTACATATGTAATTCAGGAAAACAGGGTAAGAAGCTTCTTTATCTTAGTTCCTCATTTACAGATAAAGTTCTCAGCAGAGCTCAGGCTAGTGTGAGACCTCTGCATTTCCACTCTCACCACTGTTCAAGCGTAGAGAAAGAAGCCAAACACTTAATTGCAGTGCCCAAAGTCAGGCACTATTAACATCTCTATCTGCTCTGGGAATAAACGCAAGCTTGGATCCTTAATGCAAGCTTTTAAACTTGTAATTTGGTTACAAAATCTTTAAAAAAGCATTTAAACTTCACCTGCTACCCTCAAACTACACTATTAATTTTGCTATATGTTGCTCAGGTGTCATATAACTGAAACTAATTACTTATCCAGTAAGTGTTCCATGATTTACTAGAGAGGTGGATGAACAACTTGCCTGGATCACAGCTATTTCCCAGCTCACTACTCCCATCTTGTATAAAAGAGCATTTGGAAAAAAACTAAGCCTTAAAAAACATTACTGCTGACTGCTCTTTATATAGCCATTTACCAGCAACGTTACTTGTGGAAACTTAAATATTCCGCTTAGCTTTGTATATTTATATAAAACATGCTTCCATTTTCCATGTCACAAGTAGAGATTTCTAACTCTAGAAATTACTTTTAAAAAGAAAAACAATTTAAAACCTGTCCCCAGGACATGTTTAAATAAAAGTCTTCACAAGAGACTTTAGCATATTTGTATTGCTGATGATGCTAAAAGCTTGTTTTCCTCCTTCTCCCGTTATGACTGCATTGTATCTTCACTTCCAGTTGACATGTCTTTTGTTGCCCATTTTGTTCAAATTGTACTCTTTGAATGCTTCTACAGAAATCAAAATAATTACTGAAATATTCCTAGAGTGCACCTCCTTGAAACAAGTCTATTTGCCAATAAAGGGCTACCGGCGTTACAAAGCAAGCAATAACATAGCTGAATAAAACAGCTCTGCCTTAGGAGAGCAAGAAAACATCAGTCTTGAACAGACAACACATAATTTTGGCAAACATACCTATCAGATTTCCTTCTGCATCTCTGAGAGGAGCACCACCACCACCTCTTCCCCAGGGGTTGTAGTTCCTCCTTTCTGCTTCTATCTTGGCTTCATAGCGCTCATTCTCCTCTCGCTCCTGCCTGCGTCGCTCCTCTCTCTCTCTTATCTAAAAACAAACCATAAAAATATCACGTTAGGTATAATTTTAATAAAAAGTTAACGGTGCCAATTGAATGCTCTCATTACTTATTTCCCTCATCTATATCAAGCAAATCCAAACATTTCACTGCCTATGCTGCAGACAGGGTATTGAATACTGTTGTGAAAACGTGCACTGCCAGTTGTGCATAATTAGAAACCTACAGATACACATTGTAAGACTCCCAAGTTCCAGAAATGTTCACATCTGTCACTTGCTCTATATCCAACGTTCCATATCCCTGGGTCTTTGATACAGATGTTTATACTGCCTGAAAATCAAACGGGCAAAACTGTATAACACTCACTACAACATTTGCTTCTCTCAACTTAGTACATTTTGTTCCATCAAAACTGAAATTAGACTCCTAACAATAACTGCCTTAACAGAATGATACACAATTCTATAACCATTCGTGAAACATTTTTCTGCAGTAATACCATTTGATGTACGTATGTAACACAGAAATGTTCATACAGATTGTTCTTCCTTTTCTTCAAAATCAGGTTACATTTATGTAACTAAATCTCCTCATAAATGTAACGTATACAAAGTGAACCGCTGTTAAAAAGTTCCTCTTCTGTTTAGAGCTTTTCAAACCTTAACCACTATTTATGTAACTAAAATGTATTACTGTATTTTTCTTAAGTTTGTATGTGCATTAGATAAGCTTACTAATTAGATAAATTAATTAATATAAACCACTGTGAGGGTGATGAGGCACTGGAACAGGCTGCCCAGAGAAGCTGTGAATGTTCCATCGCTGGAAGTGTTCACAGCCAGTTGGGACAGGGCTCTGAACAACCTGCTCAAATGGAGGTGTGTCTCTGCAGGAAGGGGTGGTGGAACAAGATGAACTTTAAGGTCCTTTCCAAGCCTAACCATTCTGTAATTCCATGATTTCCCCTTATCAAGTAGTCATACAACTTCATAAGAGAGATAATGAGTCAACAAAGACCCATCTAGCTCCTTCAACCATTTACAAATATGGTCAGTCAGTCTTCTCAATAGGAAAAAAAAAAAGCAGAATACCTTCTGTTTGCTTTCAACCATAAGCAGCGTAATAACTCTGCAAAACTATCATGCAGTGTTTATTAGACCTTTATATCAAATTGTGCAGTCTCTCATTTGGCAAGATAAAATTTACTTAAGCCTATAGTAAGAAAATGCCTTCAGACAAGCATATCTGCAGTATCAGACACTATTCCTAAATATTTATTTAATTCTTTATTTGACTTTGCTTGGCAGCCTCTCTTTATTCCTATGCACAATATTAATTAGAACTATAATATTTTTATAGCCATTATTTACCCCCAGCAAAGAAACATATAAAGAATAAGATAAGAAAATGTTAAGTGCCACTGAACTGGGTTCTAGCAAAATCTCTTCCAAAATAAAATGCCTCATTATGGCCAAATACATTTTATAAACTTCCACAAGGTACAGCAGCAAAAGGCCACTAAGATGAGTAGGGGGGTCTAGGACATCTACTAGAAGAGGGGATTCGAAAAATTTGTCTGGTCTATCAAAAAGGAAGCTTAAAAAAGGTAAGATACCACTGCAAACACACTGGAAATAAACATCAGGAAAGCTTTTGAATAAGTGTCCAAATGATCACGAAGAACTTCCTGAAATTAGACTGTTCTTATTTATTATAGCACTAATTCTCAAAAGCAATCTTTCAGTAGGAATATCACAGCGATACAATCCATTGCCTTTAAGATGCAAGTTCTTATGTTTATGAAAATAATCATATAAAGCTACATGCCTGGAGCTAATATGTTTGCTGTAAATCTTAACACTCTCTCTGCCTCTGAAAAAAAAAAAAACTGAAGAGCTTACTGTCCGTTTGAAGAGCTAAAATGAACTAAAGCAGGGTTGAAGAATGTGAGGAAGGAAGTGATGAAGGCAGGGAGAGTTAAGAAACTTTTAATGTGTAAGCTAAATAAAAATGTCTGAAAGAGTACAACAGTTACAACCATTGGATGTCAAAAAATAAAAGAATAAAGAGTCAGAAGCTTTATCGCTCAGTACCTGCTGTTGTAATTCTTGTTGGTAAGATAATGTTGGCTCTTTGGAAGGTTGTGTTTTTTCTTCAGAAAGTATTCCTATGTTTCTTTGCCTGTCTCCTGTATTATTCTGTCCAATGTTACTTCTGAATTGAAAAACCACACATACAATAGGAAAACATCACAGGGTCCAGATGGAGGGAATGAAAAAAAAAAGAACAAAATTAAAAATTCTTGCCTGAAATACTTAAAAGCTGTTGTTTTCCACAGCCTGGCAGATTATAATCCCAAACACTTTTATAAATCCATATGAAAGTAGGAGTTTGCTGAATTATTGTTTTATTGTTCAGATAGAAATCCTTAATTGAAGTTTGAAAAGTTGTGTTTAATACATTTTATTTCAAAGGCATGTCCATTCTCAGCAATATATTCCCAAAACAAAAAGATAAATGTAAATAAAGAATATGAATTTAAATAATACTTACACAGATTGCTCTACTGGGGCTTGACTTAAAGGAGGATCCGGATTAGGGGTGGGTTGCATTCCCATCATACCGGGACGATCTACACAGAAAAAATAAAAATACCATTTTAAATTTTGAATGCTTGAATATAAGTATTTGTCATTACTTAACAAGACAGAGTTCACTGCTCTAACTCTGTAAGTGCAGGATTACCAACAGGACTCTCAGCTTCTATAACAAATTTAGTTAATCCATAATGCCCTCTAAAGCACGAAATACAATGCCAAGGTACAAATCTATTTCTTAATTTCAACGAAACCCCTTTAAATTTGACAAATTACTTCATTAACATATTCTAAAATGAAACAACAAAATTAAATAACTTACTTAATGGTAACACTTGTCCTCATGCCTTCCAAATGTATCACCTAATTGCAGTACACCTGTACTCTCACTGAAACAAGACCTGCAGCACCCTGCCACAAGGGGCTTGAAATTACTCTGCATATTCCTGCTTGTGTTTAAGACAGTAAGAGATGCACCTCCAACAATATCACTCGTCTAATACTAAGCACTAGCAATAGTCCAGTTTGTGTAACCAAGCTTTAGGACAACTTAACTCTCATACGTGAATTTCAGGTATTAGTCTTTAATACTCTAAGTTGTAAGCCATTTATCCTAGAAGTTATATTGATACAAGGGTAAAAAACAAACACAAGGAAACAACAAACACCAAATTAAAACACACAGGGAAAAAAAACGCAAAACCAAATAACCCCAACAAAGTCCTCAAACTTCTGTGAGTTAAAACTGTGGTCTGAAAATAAGATTATGAAGAAAAGGTTAAATGCATGGAACTTTCAAATAAGGAAACAAACAAATAAATAAGTCTTTCTCAAACCCTAAGCTATTACATAACAAGATAGGGAGAAATTTACAATGGAGATAGAAAAAAAAAATCCAAAACCTTTTGCTCTTCAATCTCTAGCTTTCCTGAAATTTCCCAGTGCATATAAATACCATTCAAATAAAACTAGTAAAAGAGTTATTTTTGTGAGGCTTTTTCCCCCCTTCATTTTACCTTCTCTATGAAGGTAGCATAACAAATTTTAAAAAGTATTTCTGTTTTTTCCTTTAAAAAAGCAAAAAAAAAGAAAAAAGAAAAAAACACACACCACACAATCCAGTCCCTCCACACACACATCACAGTTGTTTCTTTCATGAAATCATTTCTGAAGCCATCAAAGGATAGACCAAAAAAGGAGTCCTTAAAACACAAAGGTAGAATTTTTGTACATTATTTTAAGATATTTAATGTATTAATAAATGTTTTAAAAATATTTAAAATTATATCTGAAATTGTAGCAACACCCAAACATGTAATGAATTATATTATTTATGTAATTTTAGAAAATAATGCTTGAATTATCAAGATTATAATGAAAATTACAATGTAGGAGGAGTGATGGCTAAGTAGCTGAGACTAGAGCTTGTTCAAGTGATGAACAGGATTTCTGGAAGCCACAGACCCTTTTGTAGTTGGAAAAAACTACTTCATTCAAAAACAGAAAGCCCTTTTCATTCAATCTAAAAAATGGGATTAATTTGCTGTCATTAGTTCTACTTTATTCATTATTTAACTAGATGAAAATTAGTCACCTGAATCACTCTAACAACCAATCTACCTAAAATCATCAACTTACAATATGCAAGAGTGGGATCCAGAGGATTCCTAGCCCCATAAAAGTAATATGCATCATCATAAGGTGTTCTATAGTTGTCTGTCAGAACTGGTGGTGGAGGCGGTGGCAACGGTGCAAGCCTTGAAGAAAAAAGGGACACAACTCTTTGGTTTGCTGTACAACTGAAAAAAGATCACCAAAAGAAGCGAAGTGAGGAGGCAGAGGAGAGGGAGGGAAAGAGAAGGGAGGGGGGATGCGAGTAGAAAGAGAATTCATTATGAAAAAATTCTAATTTAGTTCAGTTGAAGACCTCTCATTAGTGCCGTGCAGAAACAATAAGCCTCAGTAGGGAATTTACCTTCTCTTAGGGAATACTACATGAACCCACACTGTTCCAGAGATCTAAAGAACATAAAGCACACATGCCTTGTTTTACTGGTTCAGTTAATGATACTTGCTGGTTACATCAGCAACAGTAAATAAAACAAGGCAAGGATTAGTCTCTGGTCAAAGGGTGAGTAGCTCAGCACATGCCTGAAGCTCCTTCTTTCTCCTTGAACAGTTTAGTCTCAATTGCAGCATCTAGTGGATGCTGCCCTTGCCTACAGCACATTCCTGAGCTTAGCCCTGGGATGTTGCTAATTGACAGGGGCCAAACTCATGCCATACAAGCCTTCTGAAAACGTGCTCAAGCATCCTCACACATGATTCAACATTACAGGCAAGGACACAACTTCTACAGCACAACCCTTATCCTGTGCAAACGTCCACTAAGAGAGAGCTGTCTTCACAGATAATCCAGCCTCCACAGATTTTTCAAAATAAACTGTGAAGAAACTGACATTTAAAGTTTATTCCACTGCAAAGTAGTTAGTTTTCTGTTAATTGTAAAAATGTTATTTCTACCTCCACCAGTTCCTCGGAGAAGGATCAGTAGCATCACTGAGCTCTACCTCAGCAGTAATAACATGCTTAACAACAATCTTATTTAACGTGCAAAACGAATGTGACGGTGACGCACCTGGGAGCTGCTATTTCACCAAGAGTGCTGGCTAGCCCCCTGTGAAAGTCTTTATCACTCTGAAAGTCTTCAATCACTAGAGAGGCTGAAGGGGCAGGCACTGGAGTTTGGAAAGCCACCCTGGGCCTTTCAGGTGGTACTTTCTCTTCAGAAGCTCTTGCTGTGAAGCCAAACTGCTTCAGTCTATTTGGCTAAAGGAGGGGGAAAAAAAAAAGGTAAGAGAAAAAAAGAGAGTAAACAAAAAAAAACAAAACAAAATTGTTATCTTATTATTACTAGGAAATATTCTGACCTTCCATTTAGGTTGTTTTAAGCACTTCACTGGGTCCCAACTAGCTGTTTAAATTTCTAGTAATTGCATTTTTATCTCCCAGTGATTTACTGAGAATCTAATACTACAAGGAAATCTAGGAAGTTTATCACAGACTTACAAAAAATAATCTATCTGGCAAGTTTCAGAAAGTATACAGTTCTAGCTAATATCCAGAAAAAAAGGACATTTCTGTCTGTAGTACAGGTTATGTACAGCTGCCAATTTTCTACACTGACAGAATTCCCACATTATATTAGGCAAAGTTTACAAAATCCCTCCCTCCATCCCAAGACTGAAATAGCTCATAATCAGTAAAAACTAAAATCAAATACAATCTGAGACTTTTTCCAATAAACATTTCCTTGCAATATCATTATTTCATTTTTTAAGTTCCTTGGATTTTATTGATTTTTTCAGCCACAACAACTGTGAATTTTTGGGGCGGTTCTTTTTAAAAATAGAAGTAGCAAATGTTTATTGATAACTGGCAGCCTCAGAAGAAAGTCAAAGGCAACATGCAAATAATGGAAAGGCATGCAAGTCAGTTAGTTTCAGAACTACCCTATCACACCCAGAAAGCCCTTACAGCAACTGCTATGCATAACTATTTTAATGTTTGCTTAAATAAGTTAACATAATAGAAGAATGGAAACAAATCATACAATGTATAAGTACAAGAGAGTTTGTTCTGAGTTTGCTGGTTCTAACATTGCAGTGCTTCAATTAACATGCATTCAGAGAAAGTAATACCAGAAACCAGCTAATGATTAAATATCTAACAGCAAATCATATACCCTACAGTGTGGAAGTATTTCAGCAAAATATTAAATCTTTACCTCCTCATCACTTAGCTGCAAGACAGTATATACAAAGCAGTTAGTACTCACCAATCATGGACTACAGTATTAAGATAAAAATTCTCAAAATCTACTTGATTTCCTTACAACATTTAACTTCAAATTTCTAGATGTGAATACAAAATTAGCTAACAGATAGAAACTACAGCAATTGAAAATTATAAAACAGTCTACGGACTATTTTTTTAACTTGTCTTTTCAAATCCAGTGTCTTGAGCAGGAGAACATTTAAAACAGCCTTTCTCGCTACCAGCTTTAATGTGAACTGTTCCCGAAGTGCCCCAGATTTCAGCTCTGTAGCTAATTTCAGATGTGACTGTGGTACTCAGTTCATCCTGGGGACTGCTTCATTTTAAACAAGCCGTATATACAACAGTCTACATTTATAGATTCTTAATCAGGCATTGCTATTTAACCAACCTGTAATTAATCACGAAATCCACCTAATTAGAATCTCCCCCGAGAGGCAATTTAAAGCTAACAGTGACTGACGCTTAATGAATGCAGCAATTCTACTTAATTGAAGGCTTTCAGCTAAATTAGTGGTTTTAAAACACTATGCATCCTCTGGACTTGCTCTAGATATAATTTTGTTCCTACAACAGGCACTTTTGAGATGCATATGGTATACTGAGAGCTGCAGCACAGCATGCTTCTGCATAGTCAGCTTTGATTAGACAATGCTGTTTACACTGACCTTGCAGCCTGCTGAGCCAAAGGACCCAGCATCCTCTGCTCAGTTTTGTATCTTTTCCTGCCTGGCTCCTGGTTGTACACTCCATCCCTCTCCCTTTCACCATCTGAATCCCTGATCAGCCAGCTGACCTCTCTAAGCCAACTAAAGCAGCAAAAAGGATTCAGATTTTTGCCAGCTAACCAAGCTGAATCAGTTTGCAAAAGGGATCAAACAAGCAAGACAGACACTTTCATCAGGGAGGGCAGGAACATGTAGCCAGATCAGTGTTCTCCCTCCCCATTTAGAAGTAAGAATTTTAATTCTCTCTACTGAACCCTCCTGAAATGGCATAAGTTTCTTGCTGTGTTGTAGCATTCAAAAAAACCCAAGCACTGCCACTAACTTAAACCAGTTACCAGTTTAATTAATAACCAGTCTATTCTTGATTGAAAAAGTTACCAACCCTTCAGCAGCAGATCTCCAAGATGCAACGGATTCGGGCACATAGCAAACACACATGCAAATCATACAAGTTCTGTGACAAGCAGTCACTAATGCTATAGTGCTGACAACCTATCCCTTGATATATGCTAAACAAAATTCCTAATGTAATCATCACCTTACTAAGGAAATGGAGACAGTAGCAACCTTCAGTTTTACAAGGAACACGATATTAAACATCTTGCCTCTTATAAAATCCTATAAAAACACTTGTAATCCTGAACACTATATTGAATAGTTTAAAAAACAATTAAAATTTTGAAATTAAAAATTCATACAGTGAAATCAACTCATCTGCAAAACAACTAGATTTTTTCTTAATTGAAAAACAGGAAAAACTTTCTGTGGCATACTTTACATTCCCAAGGAAAGGTTACTACTGTGTGCATGTAAATAGGGTAGGAATGGACACCAAGTATTTTTTCCATGATAACCACTGCCTGTACAAAATTTCCACCTTGTCACTTCACAAGAAAATGTTCAATAATTTCCACAAAAATATTTTCCTCTTAAGCTGAAAGTATGTGTAACAAGTTACATACAGCCTGTGCTGGTTTTGGCTGGGGTAGAGTTAACTTTCTTCACAGTGGCTGGTATGGGCTGTATTTTGGATTTGTGCCGAACAGGGGGTTGATAATATAGCAATATTTTTGTTATTGCTGAGCAGGTTACAGAGAGCCAAGGCCTTTTCTGCTTTTCGTACTGACACGCTGCTGAGGAGACTGGGGGTGCATGGGAGGTTGGGACAGCTGCCCCCAGCTGACCAAAGGGACATTCCAGGCCATATGTCATCATGCCCATTATATGAAGTGGGAGAAGAAGAAGGGAGGGATGTTCAGAGTGATGGTGTTTGTCTTCCCAAGTCACCATTACGTGTGATGGGGTCCTGCTCTCCTCCACGGGAAGCAGAGAATTAATTCCTTGTGTTGCTTTGTTTGTATGTGCAGTTTTGCTTTCCCTATTAAACTGTTTTTCTCTCAACCCACAGGTTTTCTAGCTTTTATCCTTCCTATTTTCTCCCCAGTCCTACTGGTGGGGGAGTGAGCAAGCAGCTGTGTAGGGCTTGGCTGCTGATTGGGGTTAAACCATGACTCAGTCTTATCATCCTTGGCTTCAATTTTGTTCTATGCTTATGCCCTATTAAAAAACAAAACAAAACAAAACAACCAGCATTTATCATGTTATAGAAGCCCTCCAGATTTTTTTGACTAAGCAAGAAAAAAGGAAAAAACTGTACAGGTGAAAGAAAGAAAATCCAAGTTTCTTACCATCTTTTCTGGGTCATGAGCTCCAGAAGCAGCAACTAAGAGCTCAAGTTCCTTCTCACTGTTTTGTCAGGGATTTTTTTAAAAAAAAATGATCACATCAGAAAGCAGTAACAACTATACTCATTCTTTCAAAGCACAGAGCTCACAATTCTGTAGCTAAAATAACTCTGAAAATACAGGATAACAGAAGACAATGATCCACTTGATTTCTTCTGGAGTCAGTGAACGAAACTGTGTAATATTTTAAATAAACAGAACTCTCAAGAAGTATCTGGCTATCATCTATTCCACCTAATAAAAATCTAATTACCATAAAAGGACAAACCACCACAAACCTGTTTATTAGAACTTTTCAGGACATTGCTTAGAAATTTATCTTTATTGAAATTCAAGAAGTTAATATTAAATACATTGAAATTAATGATTCAAAACTGCAGCAAATACTATTTTGTAATTTCTGGGCTCAGGCTTGTTCAGCATGTACAATTTTTCATCATAGTGAAACTGTCAATACTAACTTATTTTAAATTCCTTATCCCTTCACCAATATCACTGTGTGTTTTTTTGTATCCATACTGTTATTCAGTAGGCAGCTGCCAATAGGTAAGGAAGAAATTAATATTTCATTATTCTGCATAAGCGGCACGGTCAAGTGCTTCAAAAATAAGAGGTTACCTTCCTAAACTGGAGGGCAAAAACAAGATTAATACTCATCTTTGCCAAGCAGTTAGACACTCAGCAAAAAAAGATAACTTCAGTTAACTTGTATCAGCAAAAAAAGATAACTTCAGTTAAAGCTTCTTTACCATGAAGAAACTATAAATAATTTTTTAAAAATGAAAAAATATCTTGGTTTTCTTTGTGCCATTGAGAGCTGGTGAATTTGTTTATTAAAAACTAAAGCTCTCACGGCAATGAGTTTAATTGAATGCAATATTACCTAGCTACCTGGAATTCCTCAGTTAAGAATTTTTCTCTTACCACATTGAATTAATGAAATGCCTCTAAATTCCAGCCACCATCTTTTAAAAATATAGTAACTTTCCATTACCGTCTCTTATTTCGCTGTTGCTCAGCCATCTGCTCCATTAGCTCTCGCCTGTATTTCTCCTTTCTCCTTTGGAGAAGTTCTCGGTCCTGACCACCTAATGGAAATGACCACACACTTGTGTAAATGCTCCACAAAATACACAAAGAGTACTGAACAAAACCACTGAATTTCAGTCAATTTAAAACCTGAAACATAGCAGAGCATACATACAGTGCATCTTTACTGATTAAAAAAAACAGATAATTTTAATATACAGTTTGTTTGGAGTATGATGATCCAAACTACTAAAACGTTCATTATTATTTTCCCAGTTTGCCTGGTTTTGTATAGTCAGGAAGCTACAAATTTCAAACCTGTGTGATAAAACAGAAACTAAAAAAAGTTAGGGGTTTTTTTTTTCCCTCCAATGCACAACTAAGGAAGATACACTACAGCACTCCAAAATTATGATGCACTGCTCTGGATACAAAATGAAAGTTAAAAATTAAGAGAGTCGAGCCCAGAGGGAGGAAAGCAAATTCCTCCACTTTTAGGATGATTCCCACGACTACTAAGAATTAGCGAAGAATTGGGAGATGTGTGTATGCAAAGGGAAACAGTGATAACATCCCACATGGATTTTAAGGAACCCAAAAAACTTCCAACTTTTGGTAGTACCCTCAGAAGAAGGGCAGAGGTCTGCTATTATTTTACAAACAGAACCATAAAAACCATCATCACCACTTTCTGTACAGCACAGCTATCAGACAGAGAAACTCCTAACATACTCCATACCCAAAATTACTGTGGATCCCTAGTAAAGTAGACCTGAACAATAAAGAGAAGAAAGCTGGAAAGAAACAAAATAAAAGCCAAAACAACAACAAAACTTGATGCGTGACTGACTGACTTTTTTATTCAACTATTGTGCTGGAACTATAAAGTGACCAAATATGCAAACCTCATGGTTTGTGATTTTGGGAGAATCTGAAATCACTTCTCATTTCCAAAAATTTTAGGTTTTAATTTACTTAATCTTCATACAACATAGTTAACAATACTCTTCTAACCAGAACTGCCAGGAATGTGAATTCCCAACTCTGTGTACTCAAGTTATCACAAATGAGATGACTGGACAGACCAGAGACTGACCATCACAACACCACTACTGTAATGCTGCCTTTAAACAGTTCAAAAAAGTTTACCTGCCACCTATAGCACTGAAGATCAGGTAAGTTCAAATGGAAAAATAAACAGAAATTATTCTGACAACTGTTAATCAATTCTTTCATAATTCAGACCTAGCTTGCCTTCAAAAGCTCCCATCTAAAGAACTACTACTGTAGTTCATTTATTCTTGCCTTATAATTTTCTGAATTCAGCTAGGAATCCTATGCCTTTAACAGTATTTCTCTTGAGTGCACTCCACACTAATGTTCCCTGCTGAATTGTATGGCTACATTTAAACAGCAAGAGATGATCAGAATCATTTGTTCTTGCCCAAGGTTGTGAAAATTACCATTTTCCATACTTCTGCAATTAAAATTCACAATAAAGTTGTGTCTTTAACAATACAGAGATTAAGATTTCTCCTATGCTTCATTTTTTAAAAAAACAACCTGTAATTACATATCTGGGCCTTAAACTGTTAATGATATCTAAGAAGAAACCTGGGCTCTTCAAAATTAATCAGAAAGTCCTGTTACATTAAGGGGGAAAACATGTTTTTCTTTATTTTTTTCCATATTAATAATATTTATTTACATGGGGGGAAAGCTCATTTTTCTAGTTTTTAATTATTCACAGAGAAAAACAATATGTGCAAGGAAAGTTCAGGAAAGTTTAAGCCAGTGTCAGGAGTTAGGTTTTTATACATACCAAGAACAAGGCCTGTTCTATAGCGCATGTCAGCTGCAGACCTGGCCTCCTCATTAGCTGAAGAACGAATCTGTACCTGGTTTCTGGCAGAGGCAAAAAAAGAAAACCAAATGATCAAACCCAAGAATTTCCTTCACAGTCTGTATGAAACACGATAGACGCACTTACGTCACTGTGTGATACATTTACGACATACAGCTTTCCTACAATCCAAAGAAATAGCAGAAGCAAAAGGAGAAACTGCCTGGTAAAGAGGTGTTTCTCGCAGTTCCCATCTGCCTGTGGTTTCTGCAGCCATCAGAAACACTGACTCAGTGGAGCACTTCAACCATGCTGACAGATTGAATGGTGCCAGTCAAGAGTTCCTGTAAGGGCTTTACAGTGTTCTGCTTCTGCCTCATACACTTAGACCACTTCAGGACTTGCAAAACCAAGATAAGAGGGAAAAAAAGGAATTTTAAAACTACTATCAAAAAAGGATTCCCCATTATATGAATCAATAAAAGTCTTCAGTTGGAGAAATGGGTGATCTATTGATTCAAAAAGAAAACTGACATGCAAGCTTCAATGGCTGTTCTCAAAGGAAACACATTTTTCTTGTTATACTAGTTGCAGGAAAAACTATCAGCCATTTCAGATAACATATCATGGATTTTAAATTAGCATTTTCCTTTCACCACAATTTTGTAGCGCAATTATCAGAAAAATGCACAGTATACCACACCTAGGATCTCCAGTTCTTGACATCTGCCACACATATGCTCTCTCCTTTAATTCATCTTCATAATCCACAGGTATGTCTCTTACTATTCCATTCAGACAGGGCCTTAAAGAAACTGGAAATATTCAACTATGCTTGCCTAAAAACACCCAATCTGAAATGGAAGGTCCACCAGTTTTGTGCAAATCTATTTTCAGCCTGACTGCACACTGGACAGCAGAACTAGTTCTGAAAATATCACACAAAATTTCTAAAAACAATTCACTTTGCTAGCACGGTCAAGTCAGCTCTCTGTCTGGAGCGTGAATTCCCAAGCCTGCTTCCATGCAACCTTTAACTGGTTAAGAGTTGTGACAGCTAAAGGGCTTTTGACACTCACGCTGCATTAATTGTAACAGATCTTGCTGCTCTTAATCCCCAGGAGCTAACAAAGTCTACAACAGGTTTCGGTGTACAGCTTCTGGGCGAGTCTGGTGAAACAACCAATTCAGACACAAAAAGCTTTTTTTAATGACGACCTTCTCTTCACTATGCACCTGATAGAATTTAAAAGGGAGAAGGGACTTTTGATCAAGATAAAAGGTAACACGGGGAATACAAAAATTCAGGAGCTACAATTTGAGTTATCTACATATGTAGTGATATGATTGAAACTTCAAGTGACTTCAAAGATGCCAAATATTGTTTGAGCACAAGGGAGCAGGTCCTAAAACAATCTGGGGTAGTTGAATTTATAAGGATTTCCTGTCTTACAAAATAACAACTCTTTGTTGTGGACTTCAAGTTATCTCGACAAAGTAAGACAATAATGAAAATTAAATATTTCAATGAAAAATAATGTACTCAGCAAATGCTAACAAAGTTGTATATTTCCCAGAGCTGGACAGAGCCATGGACTTCCTATTTAGCAAACCAAAAATCCAAAAAAACCCTAAGTAAACATGGAAAAAGCCCCATCTCTTACGTAAAAAGAACCACAGCTCTTCTGTAATTTAAATAAAAGCCCATAATCAAAGGCCAAAGGCAGCAAGCAGATTATTAAACATTGATTTGGCATCATAACAACCCACAAAAACAACATGAAAGAATGACATCCACCCTCTTGGCATAATATGATTTCCTTTCATGATCAAGATCATCTTTTTGATGATCATCAATCATCAATCAGCCCTACAAGGCTGGAGAGATAAGACAAATGCAGTCAGGAAAGAGAAAGCCTAGTCCATAGTGTAATGAAAGGATGCAGGGAGGAAGCAAGGAAACAAACCTTGGGATTCAAGAGGCAACCTTTTTTTGTTGAAAGCAGCAAGTTTAGCAAGGCAAGCCCAGACATATCAGCCCAAATCAATCAAGAAGCTGTTGTCTGCTGTTCATGGGACAGACCTGACTGCTGGTAATGGATTAAAGCATTCTACCCTTAAGAGCTAAAATATTTTGCAATTCTTCTCACTTCTCTGTCACCATTTCTATTTGTTGAAATAAGCTTGTGCCTCCGTCAAAACAGAAACCATTCTGAAAAGTCCTGTTATGAACATCTGCCTCTCCAAACTAATAAACCCCATTTAGGAACATAAGAACTTTAGCACAGAAAACAAAAATATGCCTCCTTATGAATTTAGTCATGAATCACGTGTGCTCTGGAAAAGTTGACTTTGCCTGAAATAAAAAAAAAAGGCTAATTCTTCAGAAGCTGAGCCGTCACTAAGAGATGTATTTCTCCTTGAAGAGAGACTGAATGTAGTTCATAGGAGGTTAAGTGGAGCTCCTTGCAAAGGAGAAAAAAGTACTAGATTAAAAAACACATTTAATAAAAAAATACTGAAAATTAATTTTTAATAAAAATTCAGTAATAGAAAATACACCAACAAAACCCCAAGGAACTTTATATACAAATTTAAGTTCAGGCCATTCAGACGGTGTTTCAGCAACTGCTTTTAAAAAGATGCACCAAGTTTGCCAATAGCAAAGATAACACTATCTTCTATATTTTCTTTTAAATGAAAACTGGAACTAAAGCTATTTCAGAGGCCTCTCCAAATAAGCAATGAATTGCCTAGTGATATATTGGTCACAGATATTTATGTAAGCACCATCCACGTTTCCTGGAATAAATAAAAACTAGTATACTTCTATTCAACATGATGTCTACTGTTGGTTCAAACGCTATGCTTGCTGATCTTTTATCTATATAATTCTGTATAAATTCTTTGAGAAACAAAGTAAAGAGTTATCAAATGGTTATTTTTATATTTTAAATATTAGACTGTGCCCAACTGCATCAGATAGTGGCAAACAGCTACCTACTAAAAAGAGGACATTCATCCTTCTGAGTATGAATTAACAAAGAGGATTAAACTTGCTGATGGTCTCAAAAATATTTTGGTTATCTTTGTTAGATATCAAGTTTAGCTTCTAATATTTTTCTTTCTGAAAAGCTATAAGACAAGCCGACTCTACCCTAAAAACCTTCTTTGCTCATTTCTACCGACATTACAGTCAGGGTGGAACAAATTTTCTCTCGTCTGAATCTCATTTGGCAGAAAACAGGCGATCTTATTCCTCTTCTCTATTTAACCACTGTTTCCATTTGCTTGACTTTTTCAGAAACACTATATAAATAAATACATGCTTTTAGAAGCACATCAGAACACAGTCTGAAACTTTAAAATAACCCATTTATTTAGCCTGCCTCTTGAAAAAGCTTCCAGACATTTCATTTTCTCCACAGATCTAATTCCTTTAACTTTTTTTCTGATAAAGACTATCAGAGCTTTTAAGAAAAAAAATATTTTAATTCTAGTGGCATTTGAAACTGGAAAAGAAGCATGAGATCACTGAATTAAAAAAATTCTTTTAAAGTAGATAAGTATTTTAGGGCTTTTTTTCCCCCCACAGTTATTAATTTGCAGTACTATCCAGAAAATTATTCCTGTAAACAACAATTCAAAAGATCATTGAACAAGTCCACCAGCAACTAACAATGAAACATGCCTGTAATATTTAACATGGTTGAAAGTAGTACAGTTTGCCTTTGTTTTTCCTAGAAGTGCTAAATCTAGATAAAAAACCCAGTCTTTATTTTGCCTTACAAAGAGAGGACACTGGTGTTTCCTTCACTCGCAGCAACTGCAGGAAAATAATTCTGGTAACAGGAAAAAAAAATCTACAACACTCATGTTCCCAAGATCTGGAAAGTGAACAAATGAATACCCTTAGAGCCCTTTTTACAAATTTGTTTACAATAAACTTTACTGATTTATTTCTTTTGAATTTAGCTATATAAAACACATCTCTTTTAAGTTTGGTACCGTTTTGTACCACAACCCATCTGGTTTTGAAAGCAACCAGCTCTTGCAATGGAATAATAACCAAGTGGCCAGACTGCCAAATCTTGTATGATTGGGAAGGTTATACTTTTTTTTTCTTTTAAATGAATAAGATAAAAGAGAAAGATTAACAATTTATGTCAAAGTAACGAAACTCATGTATCAGTTAACACAGTAAAGACTATTTAATACTGAACAGTACATAATATCAGTTTTCCTCCTGAATTATTTATCTGAGACATCGTCTTTCATTTGGTTTGGGCTTTCTCAAATGTTTATTCAAGCTGTGTAGTTATTAGAGAGATTAGTACCTATTAAAACCATCAGGATTTGATTCAACTACACAAAAGTTTAAAGCCTGTCATCTACCAAGACATGGAGTAAAAAAGATTTTTTGAAAACACATTTTTGCATCTTATACACAGAGTGGCATGTACCAAAAACTGAAGCTCAATTTTTGAATTCCAAAAATTCCAGTTTTGGAATCTGAACTGAAAACTGACTTGCTATAACTCTTACAGACTAAGAAAACAGAGTTTCCAGTGCAGGAGTTTGCTCTCAAATACTAACATGTTTTCTGGGAAACCATTTTTCATAAAAATTAACTGTGGCCAGCTTCTTCTGGGGTAATTTCTCTAATATCCTTGGATTGCTATAATATACACAATGCTCCTTAACCTATGATGTATAGTCTTAGGTACTGGTCAAATTGTTCAACACTTTTTCTATAAATTACTGCAAAGTTCCTTTTTGTAAGTGAGTACAAAAATTCTGTTTTCACATGGGAACATTGTCTAATTTTCAATGACAGCAAACCATGGCTGTCAATGAACACGATGGAAATCAAGGAGAAAACGGAATTAAGAATACCTTTCAGCATGTAAAACCCGGGGAGTTCTTCTGTCATAGGTGCTTTCACATCTAAATCTAGGGTCCATTTCTTCACTTATCTCAGGATCATAGTCCACTCTGTAGTATCTTCTACCAAAATCACGATCTTCATCAAGTCTGTGATGCTTCCTAATAGGAATTACAGACTGGCTAGCAAATCCACTGGGAACATCCAAATCTGCATCAAGTCTTTCATTTAATAGTCGACTTCTTAATTCAGCCACATCATCTAACCTGTGGCACCTGTCTTCCTCCAGCCATCTCTTATTATTTTGCAGCTCTTCATAATCTTCTGTAGAAGTAAAGGCATCCTTCTTGGGAGGTTCTACACCTGTATTAAAGGGCTGTGCTTCCGTACGTAGTTCTGGCTGGAGCCTGGTAACAGCAACATGTTTTATATTCCTGTTCATCTCATTCTGTTTAATGAAAAAAAAAAAAAAAAATTAAAAGATCTGAATATAAACAAATAGCATGGAGTAAAACCTTAGTTTTGTATTGTTTCAAACAATCTCTAAACAAGTACTGGAAGAAAGGTAAGAGGTGAGCAAGGAAAATACTTCAAGAAGTGCTTAAAAGCTAGTGTTTTATTTATTTTTCTTGAGATTAAAAAAGGTACTCTTCCTTGTATCTAATGTGTTTCAGAAGCACGGCTATCAATCCTGGACAGGTCTTTTACCAACTCTAATCTGACCTTAAGTTTCAGAGGTGCAAATAATCAAAAACCACTTGGAACTTTACACCTCATCAAGAGACTAGATATCTTTATTCTATCCAGACCCAGGCAAGTCTGTAATACTTCTTCCCTTTCAGCACAACCTTTTAACCTGACCATTTCTTAATCTATTTCTTTGCTCTCCAGGAGAAGTCACTATGAGGAAGGGTAGTTTAGTAAATAAAAAGCAAACCTATGACACACTGGACCAGAGTTCAATACACAGTTCTAACAAACAACGTGGGTTTGGATAAATCCTGTAGTATTTCTGTGCACTAATCTTTCATCTATGGAGTAAAGATAACAGTAACTCATACTTTACAAAATGCAATGAAAAATAAACTAAGGATGTAAACGACACCAAACTGGGAAGAAGGATCAACATAGTAGAGGGTGTGACTGACACTCAGAAGGGTTTGGACAAACTGGAGAAATACACTGATGAAAACCTCATGAAGATCAACAAATGCAAAGGCAAAACTCTGCACCTGAGACAGAACAACACCACACACAGCACAGGCTGGGCACCAACTGCCCAGAGAGCAGTTCTGCAGATAAAGGCTGGGGTTAGTGGTGGGCAACAAGCTGCACATGGGTCAGCAGAGGACCCTCAGCAGTGATGACTGCTAACAACAACCTGGGCTGCGTTACTTGTTGCCAGCAGGTCAGGGGTAAGTGATCCCTCTCTGCTCAGTATTTATTCAGTATCCAGGTTCTGGTGTAATGTGCCCAGTTTCTGCCCTCTCCCCTGCCCCCTGGATACTGATGAACTGGAGAAAGTGCAGAGGATGGCTACCAAGATGGCATTTGAGCTCTTAAAGGAGGAGCTGTCAAAGCTGGGTTTATTCAGCCTGTAAGAAGAAGGTTAAGGAGGGTTTGCATGGGGCAAGAGGAACTAGTAATTGTAGTCTCTATCTAAAGGACAGTTACAGAGATGACAGAATAATAGTTTTCAAAGAACCAACAGTCATAAGTTGCAGCAAAGGATATTCCAGTGGGATACAGAGGAATAGAAGTTCAGATCAAGAAGTTAAAGCAATGGAACAGGTTGCCCAGAGGAACTGTGCGTTCTTCATCCTTTCAAAACTCAACCAGATAAGGCCTGACTAACCTGATTTAACTGTGAAGTTAACTCAGCTCTGAGCAGAGGATTGCACTACATGACTTGCAGAGGTTCCTTGCAACTGAAGTTTATCCTAGGATTATCTAAACTGTTGGATCAAACTTTTGTGGTCGTATGTGTTATTTGACTCTCACTCCAAGTTAAATATCCCTCAGAGATGGCATAACCTCAATTCATCACCAGGCTTTTTTCCTGTTTGTTCTTCTATGACAGCAAAATTGTTTCTACACAAGAATAATAAAAATATAACTTAAAAGTGCAACTGGATGACAAACAAAGCAAATAAGAAAAAAACCTTAAGTCCCTAAATAGATTTCATTAGACAAGTTAGATATGGAAACATAAATGCCCAAACATGTAGAAAAAAATTTAGAAACTTACAGACTCAGTTACACAAACACAAGCAACATTTTTGCCAGTTTCCTAGGGATCACTGTTGTGTAGCACCCCAACCCTTCAAGAAGTCAGTTAAAAAACAGATATTGAATTTCAGTATCTAAAGAATGCCTGAATACTGCCTTATACGTGTCTTCACAGACTAAAATATTTTTCTTTATGTCTACATGACACTCCAATGCACTTGAAGGAAAAGATCTTTAAATAAGATCTTTATGTAAGAAAATCTTTCCAGAAACAAGAAACATTCTTCTGGACAGAAATTAAAAATACATAATTACACTTGCCAACTGCTGAAAGAAAGATAATAAACCTTCAGATGTTTTGGGTACAAATACAAGGCACTTCCTGGAATGACTCAGCTCTCACACTAATGTACACTTCAGAATTTCTGTATTAAAAAGAAGTGGAAGGCCTTCTTAAATCAAACCTACATTAGGGAGTTCCAAATTATTAAACTGAGGCAAAAATATTTTAAAACTGAAATTTACCCTTTCTAGAAAAGATTTTATTATTAGAAAGCAGATTTCTCAGATCAATATATTGCTTCCAGATTACTAAAGCAAAGAGTCTCACAACACTGTTAATCAGACCTAAAAGTCCCCCTGGCTGTTGAACTGGTTTGGGATAAATTTCTTCATAGTAACTTGTATGAGGCTATGCTTTAGATTTGTGATGAAAACGATATTGATAATAGAGGGATAATTTAGTTCCTACTGAATAGCACTAACACAGTGCCAAAGGCTTTCTGGTTCTCATGGTGTCCCACCAGCGAGGAGGCTGTGGGTACAAGGGAAGCTGACCCCAACTGACTACAGGGATATTCCATGCTGTAGGATGTCATGCTCAACATATGAAGATGGGGAAATGAGGAGGGCAGGGGGACATTCAGAGTGGTGGCATTTGTCTTCCCAAGTCACTGTTACACATGATGAAGCCCTGCTTTCCTGGGGATGGCTGAACACCTGCCTGTCCATGATTTTGCTTTGCTTGTGCACGTGCAGCTTTTGCTTTACCTCTTAAATTGTCTTTAACTCGACCTACAAGTTTTCTCACTTTTACCCTTCTGCTTCTCTCCCTCATCCAATGGGGGTGAGTGTGTGTGTGTGTGTGTGTTCCTAGCTGCTTACTGCCATACAAATCAAAGGCCTCAGATCAGAATGTGATTTCAATTACACATGTGCCTAGCTCCCTTTCAGTAGTAAATTTTGTTAATTTTTGTTTCTTATTCACAAGCACACAGCATCATATTCTGGACAGTTGCCTGCACTTGCCTTGCTTTCTCATGAACTCAACACAGACTAAGGAAAAGAGCATCTGCAAACAAAAGCTATGTAAGGTTCAACATTTTGTTCAAAGAGATAGCGTTTTTGGCCACCACTTTTAACACCAAAAACAACCCAGGGACTTGCTTTAGACACACAGAAGAGTGAAAGCATCTATCTACGACACAGACATGATGGAAGCAGGAATCAAGAACTGTACTGTATGAGTTGTAACCAGGACCCCCTAGACACATTAATAAAGCTGACCTCATGGAACAACACAATATGCTTGTTTTGTCATACTTTGTATGTCTTAATCATTGGTAAGACTGTAAAACTGTATTACCTCTCTGGTTTTCTTCCCTAATTTCCTTAGCCTTTCATTCCATTCTTCTTTATCCCTGAGATATTGATTGTACTCCTTGTTTCTTTCAAGTCGTAATTTCTCCTAAAATAGGCATTGAAAAGGGCATCATCATTTTGCATCTGTAGTAGCTTTTAACTTCATAGAACTGCAAGTATTAAATGAACACATGCAAACTGTATGATTGCACCCCCCCATCCAGTCTTTGTGATATACAAGTAAGGTTTGAAATGCTTTGAGTTTTTTTTTCATTCTCGAACATAGTACCTCCCTTAATCTGAAATATCTAAGCAAAAGTCAGCTCCTTGGGTATGAAGTCTAGTCCCCAGTGACATTACTGTAGATCAACCAGTCAGGCTTCCTCCTGCTAAGCCTATTCCAAAATTTTCCAAAGACTCACTCCTTTGACAATTAGAAACCACCTTCTAATTTCCAATTTGAATGTATTTACAGGTGATTTCTGTAGGTATGATTTTTTTCTGTGTGTTAAGATTAGTTGTGACTTGCCCTGCTCATCATTAAAATAGGACAACAAACACATGTATAGACAAGATGTGTCAGTTGTAGCTTAGGGTATAACATGAACTGTGAAATTCAAAAAAGCAGTGAAACTTGACTTGAACTTAGCTGCAAAAAGAATCAAAAGTGCAAAGAATGCAAGGAAAACCAGGGGAAAAACCGATCTACCCACATTGTCCTAGCTGCTTTTTTCAAGGTGACAATATTTATAACCAGCTTGCTCAGGTCTAAAACTAAGCATGAACTGCACATCAATAGCCTAATAATAAATTAAATACAAGTCTCTGGATAAAGTAAACTCTAACTTATATTTGTATTAGTACCTTGTGCTTAGAGCATGGGGCACCTCTTGTAATACTACCTCATTCCAACCATCATTCCAACATAAATGAAAAAAAGAGAATGATATTACAACCTTACAAATCATGCTCTTTTCCTCTGCAGCGTTTTCCAATCAAAAAAGCAAAAGGTATTAAAAGAATCGGAACATTCCACATAAATTCACTTTCTCATGAAGGAATTTCAAACAAAAAAAATATATACCTCAATCACCGTGGAAATACTCGTAATAGATTTGCAAATCATACTAATAGTTACCAAAATTGTTTCGTTTGATTTTTATTTTTTTTCCCAAAATTTGTGTCTATAGGTTTTATAACAGTGACAATACAAAACATGCAGACAGCCATGAAAGCTCTGAGAGGCATTTTCCAAAGCTGAGAAACAAGCCTTGTCTTTAACAGGTGGCAAAACACTAAGCAGAAAATTCAATATGCTGTGTGACTGCACATTTGACCTAAGAAAGGAAACCAAAATGCAAATGTTAATCTCTCATCACTATCTGCCCAGAAGGCCACTGTTTAGCAGGGCACAGTGTGACATCTTCTGGCAGCTTCTAGGTTCTGCAACAGCAATAAATGGGTAAAAAGCATAAAAAGGATACAACACAACTGTACAGACAATCTCAACAGATGTTGAGCTGCTACGATATAAACCCATCAATGATCAGGCATGTTCCCATGTTCAAATACATCTTCAATTTCCACAGAATTAATCAAAGGTACTTCCACTGTTTCAGCACAAATACTTGCAAGGGTTAACAAAAAGTTCATGAGAACCTGAAGATCAAACAAATTCAGTACAAGAGCATGTGGCCACTGAGGAGGAGTCCTTTCCCCTTTCTGGGTATTTCATTCTTGCTGCCTTCTTTTTACATTCATGTAACTTGGAGTTCGGGGCTTTTTCACAAGAGCAATTTTCACTTATTTGAGTTCTCACCTGGCTCCTCATATGGCCAAACCATCACAGGAGAGGCAGAAAGTATAAGTAAGCACAGCAAAGGCAAGACCAACACCTCCCAAAACAGAAGCCTTGCACCAGGTTACAGTGACAGCTAGTCCCAGACACAGATTAACAGTGCAACCTCTAGCCAACCCAGATTAAAAAAAAACCAAAATCAAATCAAACACCCAGGCGTGCAAAGGTCTGGTCCTCCTCCAGAAACACAGTTTGTATTTCTGCCTTGCATCTCCACTGTGGTTTGACCAATCCTAATAACCAACCAGTGGCACTTGTGGAATCAGCAAAAATTTTGATAAATTACAGTGTTTCTGCTGACTCAATTTCCTGGATCAATTTACAAGCAAACATAAGAAAGAAACTGGGAATATAAGATCAACAATGTGAGGGCATGAGGAGAGACGACTCCTGTTAAGACTAATTTAGGCTTTCACAGAATCACACCATACATCAGAGGAATGGATCAGAGGTAAAGAAAATCCACGTATGCATGTGGCATTTTCATAATTGAACCTCCATGAACCTCCAACAGCAGGGAGACTTTTATGGCTGGTATACTAGTCCAACAAATGAAAGCAAGATCATAAACTGGTAAGAAACCTCTGGGAGATCAAAGGGACTAAATGCAGAAAGAGAACGTGTACTCCATTTACAAAACAAATTAGCATCTGTACTCTCAAAGAAAGATTTGAAATTGGGAAGATTCCTATATTAACAGCAGGCAATATGTGAAATACCAAAGCAGCTTTTATTTAGATTTCCAGATTCAACTGCTAAAAAAAAAAAGCCCATGAGGATAAGTGGGTAGGTTAAGCGTAAGCAAAAGACACCAAAGCAAATTGTGCACAGCAGAAACCACACTTCCTTCAGTGCTGGTAGGAATTGGTAAAAATATCACTGTAGAAACACCCACAAGCAAATATTTTTAAAAAAATCCCCAGGCTGCAGTAAGAAGAGCAATTAAGTAGAAAAGCATATACAATTATAACAAAACCAGTGTTGTTTATCAGACCAATATTTATTGCTGAACAAAACCCAAGCACAGCCACTAAGGGTTCTGAATACACCACATGCCCTGAAGTTGTGGATCGGAAGTAGCAAACCTCAAACTACTATCAGTATGAAATTATACATCAAATTATGAAAAATTGAGTACGCATAACCAAGTATTAATTTTTTAAAAAAACAAACAAAAACAAACAAACAAAAAACACAACAAAACATAAAGACTTGACTTTTCTGAAAAATATTCTAATGACCACCTCCAAAAAGGTTCAGTTGTGTAAAAAAAACAAAACAAACAAACAACTAAACAAAAAAACTTAAATGGAAATATTTTTTCCACAACACTTTAAACATTCAGGTTCATTTTCAAGTTACACTCCACTTACTTAATTTCCTTCATATATTTACCTTGGCAGATCTTCGCTCATCAATAGGAAGAGATAATCCCTGAGTATATGGGTCTACTTCACCAGTAGTCAGATAATTTTTCTACATTAAAAAAAAATTAAAACCATTCAATATATTTAAAAATACCAACTCTTACTCAACTAAATAATTTTTAGGAATTATATTGCTTGAAATTAATTTGAGTCATTTAGTGAAATAAAGACTGAAGACAACCTTAATGTTTTGAAAATGTAGAATGTTCTTGGAATACATGAATGAAGTCAAGAAATGCGGAAAGCAAATGTCTCTGTTAAGTTTTAAACTTGAGTTTGAAAGTGTTTATCACTTCTTCCCTGTTACAGTATTTGAAATGTTACAGCTAGTCTCTGAACATTAAAAAAAAAAAAAAAAAAAAAACACAAAAACCTATTTTTATTCAAAGAAACTCCACTCAGTTCTTCTCTAGCATAAGCACAAGAATAAGAGGAATTTTCCAAGATGATACTTATTTAAGATGAAAAACTGCTTTTTCTAAGTGCAGAAAACATATCTTTAACAGATGGAATCTATGCTAACAGTAGCATAGTCACATCTCTTTATCTCAACCGTGTCTTCTATACCAGCACTCCCCAAACTTTCCCGGATAATGACCCATTACTAAATCTTGTAATTCCTTATGGACCATCAGTCACTATCAGAACAGAAATTCCCATCGAAACCACTATGTTGCTGCTCCATGTAGATCCCTGGGTTACAGCTTGGAGGCACTAAAGAGCTCTGACTGTTCAGTACAAAACCACATCATTATGACTTATATTTTACAACTACACATTAGAAGATTTAAGGGGTTTGCAAACATTCAAGTATCAAGACAACTAGCTTAATATGGAAAACCAACTTATTCCTACTAGAAAAAGTAAATACACCATAACCTTTGTTATTAAGTAATTATTTTCATGCATTCTGAAGACATGTCTAGAGATTATCTCTGATGTTAAAAATATATTTGCCAAAAAACAGAAGTTGATATGGAAACTACATTTTTCTAGATAAGCAAGATTAAACAAGTTATTAATAAAAAAGTTATCACTGTGAGAGCTGCTAAAAGTTACTTTATCTCTTTAGGTGGGCAAAAGAAATTAGAGACTGGAAAAGAAATCAAAGATTGTAATCCTATCTCTTGTCAGGCCTTACAAGCTTAATCAGGCTAACATGAACTACACTACAACAAACAAACAAAACCTTGTAAACCTAAATTTGTAAAACTGGAGTTCAGTTGAGAATAAAACATTAGAAGTTAATGTAAAATTTATATTATTTGGGTACTTTGGTGATAATTATAAAACATTAAGTTTTAACACAATATTATAACTTTGAAAATAATCTGGACTTTTAAGACTAAACCAGAAGCAACAATCATATAAGCATAATTTGGGTCAGAGGTTAAGAAGGCAGTTTGTTCTGCTGTTGCTATTGTTTTTCACAAATGCTATTTCTGTTATTCAAAGCCCCAGAAAAACCAGCAGGTTGTATTTCTACCATGTTACCTCCTGGTGCTTTACTGAAGTTGCTTGATCTGAACAACCTCGACGGACTGTGTTAAATTTTAAAATGACAGTATAATGATATAAATAATTAAAAATCAATTCACCAAGGTTTGCAAAAACAATACCAGACGCTTTATTTTTTCCTCACAATACTTGTATTTTTGCATTCTGGTCACTAGGTGTTGAATAACTGGCTCTACTGCTTCCCTAAGCATGACTGATGATAGTGATAGGGAAGAAAAAAATCCCTGACTGGTTTCAATGACACACTATAATATTTCAGAGGTTACTATTTAATTCCAGCTTTATAAAGTATGCATATCTTGGGAAAAAAAAAAAAAAGGATCTGAACTCACAACCTCTATGTAAGTGAAAAGCCTGGAAGCAAATGTCTACTAAAATAAAAACTATTGTACAGTCAGCATTAGACAGCAACAATAGCAACTGCAAAGGGAAAAGGAAATCAACAAATGTTTTAAAATACTACTAATGGGAAATAATAAATACAATTAATCATTTTGCACAAAGCAAACAATGCTGTTAGTCACAACTAATAACTACAGCATGCACGAACACACAAAGCACCAAAAAAAAAGTAATGATTTCTTAAATTCCAAGAGCACAAAGCCTTCAAACAAAGCAAAGCAAAAAGCAACTAATTGGAAAGAAAAAAATTATATTGCAGGCACCCTACCTTTCTTTTTGCCTGTGAAATACCCTAAAAGTCAGGGAGAAGATACTATTCAAAAAGAGCCTTTCATTCAAAAATATATTACTTAACAAAAACTCTTTCCTTTCTTAAAGCAAATTCATTTTTTTCATTTTAAGAACTAAAGACACTGTTAAATAGCATTTTCATACAACAGAAATTATTTGGTTCTTTATTTTTTTTCTGTCTCACAAAGGGGAGATACGGAATATTCCCAAGATGATGACATTTCATACATATAATTTCAATTTTAAATTGACTGTGACATTTAGTAAATCACGTTAAGCAGAACATCAAAGTTTTTCCTTCCTAAAAAGAAGCTGTCAAATGGAGTCACGCTAATTATAGAAATATTCTTACCCCAATTACAGACCACAGAATACATAAGTACTTAAGAAAGTAACAGATTATAAATTCTTAAGCAAAAAACTAAGGAAGAAGAAAAGACAAATAAATAAAGTATTCAGAATAAAGTGTACTAAGTAATATGTAGTCTCATGGCAATATATAACCCTTCTTAGAGGTAATATTTTGAAATTACTTCTATCCAAATCTTTGAAATGAGCCATTGCTCATAATGAATGCCTTCTTATAAAAATTTTTTATAGGTATCACTAATTTTTGTTCAATTAAATGAGAGAATCATTTTAAGAGACTCACTAAAATGAAGCAACCAGTCAAGCAACTTTACCTGAGAAAGATATCGCCTATAATCTTCTCGGAGCTCCTCTTTGAGTTTATGTTTTTTTCGTTCATATTCCTCTCCAAGAGGTAAACTCATGCCATAGTCACCTGAAAGTTTAACACCATTAAATATCATCTTTAGTATTTTGTATCAATGCAAAGCACACCCTGCAAAAGCTACATTTGCATTTTGACACAACCAATAAAGAAAAATTAA
>NW_020956506.1:92960-132312 GCF_003031625.1 Empidonax traillii
AAAAAAAAAAAAAAAAAAAAAAAAAAAAAAAAAAAAAAAGCAACATAAGCTGAATTTATTCAAAGAGTTTACAAATAGAGTAATATAACCTAAAGTTTGTACCTATTTTTTTTGTGAATGTATGTTTTGGAAGAAATCTCCTTTGACATGTTAGTTCCTAAACTGACCTGATATTTTATGTTGTGATTATCACACAGTAGAAAACATAATGCACAACTGAAAGCAACAAGCTATTTGTTTAGCACAAAGCATTTGAAAAATATGTTGGCTTCCATATAACTAGAATCTGACCACACGATAATTACAATCATTCTTCTTTCCACCTCAGTGTTTTTAATTGTAGTAGACCCAAAACACATTAGTACTTTTCTGAGATTACTATCTGGTCTCATAACAGCTGCTGAATTAAAAAAATAACGCTATGCAAGCTGTTTGCCATTCCCAAAATACATCCTTAAGTACTTTGTAAGAAACACCCCCTGCCCCAGAAGGCCATCTCTGCAGCTGCTTTCACCACTCTCCACAAAGAGTAAGTGAATTCCACAAACTCATCCAACAAGGGACAAAGATTACAACTGTTGGGTGGGGGCTTTTATTGTTATTTCATATCATTTCTCTAAAAGCATTTCTATATCTTGTGACCTTTGTAAAATTAATAGCAAGGAGTAAGAGGGAAGAGAGGGATATTCAAGATTTACTCTCACATGAGTCCCAATTTATTGCATGGATTTGTTTGGCCAGGCTTGAGATACATTCTGACATAGCTGAATTTTACATGAATTAATTTTGTTTTTTGAATTAGTTACAGAAAACAAAGACCAAAAGCAACTAACAGGTCAGAGCAAAGATTCTTTCAGTAATTTCACAGATGCCAGTAAAATTCAGTACAAAACAAACAAAAAAAAAGAGTGACAATTAAGGAATCAAGTGCTTTGATTCAAATATTTGATGTATTCAAATAAAAAAGTGTTTAAAGTTATTTTTTTTACAGAAGACCTTTTTTTGGCCACCAGAAAAGCACTGAGATAACAATCACTGGTAGTGATCTGGGGTATACTTGAAAACTACTCACTTCAAAGACTTATGCTAGGAGAGCCTAGCAAAACTACTGCAGTTAACATACACTCATCCTAATTTTGTGCGCAACTTTTCTGAATTCTTCCATCAGAATAAGAGATATACTTTTTTTTTAAATGGTTTTCTGCTTTTGTTTTTCATGTAATTGCTGTAGTTATCTGCCATTTCATTTGCTGTTCATCACATATAAGGACACTGACAATTTTTAAAAAAAAGGTTAATATTGTAAATGCATTTTTACATAAACGTTTGCATGAGAAATAACTGTCACTTTAGTCAGTCTGAATCTCAACATTATTGCTAGAACTATAAAGTACACTTAGTAGTTACCAAGGAACAAGTCCCCGTCTGATTTAATCCACAGGCAATTACACTGCTTTAAAGCAGAGCCAGCCAATAATATCAACTATAATCCACTTCACTATCCAAATTATTATTATAGAAAGTGCTAGTTTGGGCTAAGATAGAGTTAATTTTCTTCATAGTAGCTGGTGTGGTCCTGTGTTTTGGATTTGTGCTGGGAACTGTTGGTAAACACAGGGATGTTTTTGTTATTGCTGAACAGTCCTCACACAGCATCAAGGCTTTACCTGCTTCTCATTCCATCCATCAGCAAGCAAGCTTGGGGTGCACAAATAGCTGGGAGAGGACACAGCTGGAAGAGCTGACTCCAGCTGACCATAGGGATATTCCATGCTATATGGCATCATGCTCAGCAATACGATTGCGGGAAGGTTGGTGGGGTCTGCTGCTCCAGTGCAGCAGGAGAGCCTGTCCCAGTACGGCCTAGAATCTGGTCAGAGAATGCAAGCCATGCAAGCTCTCTCTAGTGAGTTACTGATGGCACCGTGATAATGCTTTTGGTGTTGAATTATGCTAAAATCAGCCTGGTACACCAAACTCCAAACACACATCCCTCTTTTTGAAGTTGGATGTGATAGCTGGTAGCTGGTCTGTAAATTTCTGACTAGCAGTCCAATCACTTTCTGCTATAAAAGTACAGTCCCCTTTCATATAGTCAGGTTCTTCTAAGATAACCCTTCCTGGGATGTGTGCATAGAGTTCCTCCCTTTTGCTGGGGACCCCCCCCCAAGGAATACTCCTCGAGGCTGATGGAAATGGATCTCCCCACAAGCAATGGTAGGGACGAGTTACATCAGATCTCTACTTAATAATTATTTCCATTTTTTGCTAGCTTTAATATAATTGCTTCAATAATTACTTCAATATAGTGCACTGCCCTATCTTACTGGATTCTAGGTCTTATTGCGGTAGGCCCTCCTGTCACTTACTAAAACTACTAGTACTGTCAGCATTTATATTGTGTAATAAATAATTCTGATTGAGCTCTTTTGCCTGATCATTTGTAATAATAAATTATTCATTTTATATAAATATTCTCAGTTTGCCATCATTAAAACCCGCAGCACAAAGTCGGTTCAATCACACCTCTATAATTCCTTAAATTTAAACCACTGACAAAATCTGAAGTTAAGATTGGATACTCTCATGGCTCAATAGCAGGGCTTCTTCAATAAATTTTGTCTAAGTCTTCCACTCCCACCCACAACATCAAGAACTGGCTGGGCATCAGTCAGCTGGTGGCGAACAACAGTTTTCATTTGTATCACTTGTCTTTCTTGGGTTTTATTTCTTTCTCTTTGTTATTTTCCTTTTCAGCACTTTTTTCTTTTCATTATTAAACTGCTTTTATTTGAACCCATGAGTTTTTTCAGTTTGACTCTTTCAATTCTCTTTCCCAACCTCAGAGTGGTTGTACGGTGTTTAGTTGCCAGCTGGGGTTAAACCATGACACGGCAATACCTACTTAGTGGTTTTCATTTAAGATCACCTGAATGCCCCTCACCTGTAATACTTTGTTGGGTTACTATATTTAGGTGTTAACAGTTAAGTCAAATTTGTATAACAAACACAACATATGTTGTTACAGCTCTCCCACAGTGAAAAATTATTTTAATATTAAAATAGTTTAACTGTTGGGTATTGGTCTGTCACTGTAAGGCAGTGGGATACTACCTATTGTGTTCTATTTTCTGTATCATATGTTTCCACTGTTAAGCAAAGAACTATCAACATCAGGAAGAACATGCCGATCCTAACAAAACTGCCAAAAATGTGTGATAGATACTTATTCAACTGCTGTCCTCTAACCAAGTTTATCTATTATGACTTCTGGCAGTAAGGGATATTCAGTTATCATTTCAAGTATTTTTTGTGAAGTTTTCCTCTAAAAGTCTTTGAAGAGCTTGTCTTTTCGATGGCTGGAAATTCTGTTTATACCACAACCTTATAAAAACCATCTTTTTATTTATGCAGCTAAGATCAGCTCAGACCAGAAGATTCACAAGCTCAGGTTCCACCTCCCACTGGAAGCTGCAGAATTACAGCAGGATTACAGTAGGCACAGCATGAAAATTAATGAGGTACAAACCCAAAGCATCTACACTGAAAGAAAAGAGTTACCTATCAACAAGAAACAGAACGCAAAGAAGCTCTAAAGCTGCCAGAACAAACTTGAGCTATACAAATGTAACTAAGAAAAAATAGTAGCGCCTACAGAAAGGAGATAGACAAGTAAGGAAAGGTGGCACATTACAGAAACATTACAACGGAGAAAAGAACACTATCACACACATTTCCAATCAGAAACCACAAAGAACACAGAGAAAAGAATAAAAAGGACAATATATAACAAAAACAGTTACTAATACTGGTAGTCACAGCAAAACAAACCATTTCCCTTAGTTAAGATTTCAACAACTAAGTGCTTGTTCTTTCTCTGTATAGTAAATGACTACATTGTAACACTGGACATTGTAACAAAATTACAGATTAATACAAATAGTTTTAACTGCCTAAACATCCAAAAGATGCTTACCATTGAAAGGAAAAACTTAGTTTAACTGTATGCATTTTAGTCAAGGTGGACTAGGGCACTTAACCTAAGAGGCTGAAAGGAAAAGTATTCTTACTTTCCCGGCACAAACCACAGGGAATGTATCCTTTTGAAGTAAAGTCCAGATGAAAGACAGACTTTCAAAGCTTTTTCCACTCAAATACAATAGGAAAAGACACATCACCTATCAAGCACATCACCCACATCACCTGACAAGCAGATTTCTTCTTTTGTTTGGTTGGTTTGGATTTTTTTTAGTGGCACTACCTTTATAGGAAGAAAAAGAAAGTGCTTGCCCTATTCTCCTGATTAAAAAAAAAAGGTGTAACTGCAAAAAAAAAAATAAAATTCCATAACATCCCAAGATTTTTGGAAGGCTGAAGAATTATTATGCACTTGAATTGAAATGATCATCTTATGATTAAAGTTCCAAAGCAGTAATTCCCTTGCAAAAATTCCCAAGGGTAATTAAATGCTACTTAAATCTAAAAAACATATTAAAAAAATATACTATACCTAAAGGATAGTTCTGTTGACTATTCGGAGGTATATTTTCTTTTGCCATGGAAATTAGGATTTTCCTAGTCTCAGAAAGCTTCTCTGATTCCTTATTCTGAAAACAAAACAAAATGCTTTACTCCATTACAAGGTAAAGGAAATATCACATATAAGAACCTTAGTAACTTATTTATTTGCACTGGAGAATAGAGAGATTGAAAGTAACACTGGATTAACACATGAAAATTACTAATAGGAAAACTGTGATAAGAACAGATTTTGTTTAATCGTTACTTTCCTTTTATATTTCCTAGTTTCTGTAAGAGAAATGTTGAGGACATTTATACCTTCCACCCCAACACTTCAGCTCTGGAGTGAGCAGAGGGCAGATCCGTGCTAGTCACCTTCCCTAAGGAGGTGGGGAAGGAGCAATAATAGCCATTTACAGGAGTTTTCTCACTTGTAAAATACAAATCTTACTGTGTATGCCTGGTAGCATACAGGGTTTTAAAAATCTACACACATAAAAAGTATTTAAGTTAGAAATTACTTAATCCTTAATATATAATTTAACAAAAAATCCAGTTATAAGAGCATAGTAAAAGTAAGCTTAGCAACACAAGTACTTAAATTCAAAAAAGCTTATTAACAGTCTTACCCTCATTTCCATGTAAGGTGGATCATTTTCAAGTTCTGCTTTATCTTGTGCAAACTTGGCCTTGTGTTCTTCAATAGATTTGTCTAAGTCATCCGCCATCATTTCTGCGGTTACAGAAAAGACACAGAACTTTAGACTTTGCCTTTACATTAGAACTTCAAAAATTTAAAGCTCAGTTATAGTTGCTTAAGAAAGTAGTTAATAATCAAGTTTGTCCCTCAGAACTACAACCCTTAAGATGTTGGCTGAGTCAACAAAACACCTGACTCAGGAAACCCATCCAAGGAGGATACTACTTGATGTTTCACCAGAGAGAAAATTCAAAGATTCCAGATAATAAGATTGAAGATACTTCTCTAATCTTTTTTTTCTAACATGGTTAAAGTGTTTTGGGGTTAGTTTTTTTACCTGCAAGTCTACCAATGGCCCTTTGCTACACACTAGCACAAGCTGACCACTAGTGAACAATTAAATCAAAATTAGAAAATACACAAAAGTAAACAGGATAAAGGAATCACTAGACAAAAGACTATGAAAAGTGCAGATTACATGCATAGTCCAAAATAAGGACCAAATCATACAGCCAGTTCTGTGTTCAACTTACTATCAAGAGGAATCTTAAAAATAATCAAGCTTACTAAAAACAAAAGAAAGAAAAAACTCACAATACATGCATAGTGTTTCTGGAATTGGAGCCAACAGTGTATCACTACCTCCTGTACCACTAAAATAGCAGAGGCAATAAGAATAGCTACAATTCTGCAATAATCTGCCAATTATCTGGAAGAAAACATGTACTAAAGAACAGCTGACTACCTCTCTTACATTAGTTGTGCACCTTGCCTATTTAACTGAAAGCCCTTCAGAGCAGAAAATTTAGCATCTTATTTGTGGAATTTATTGTACATTGCTGCACCTGGATAATCTCGTAATAAAAATTAGAGTCAATCAAATCCATGTCAATGAAACTGCACAGAAGTTAATTTCGAATATTCTTTGTTACAACAGTCTTGCCAGAACTAAAAATACTGCAAAGCTGTAACCACGGAAAAAAGGAAAGACAAAACCAAAACCAATGACTGCATACAAGCCTACTCATCCTAATCTCCACTCAGGGTTTTCACCAACTCCACTGGAGCAGAAGTTTTGCAAAACCAAGCCTACTGACTAAAAAAAAAAACAAACAAAAAAAAATCTAAGTTATATTCCATACAAAAGAAGCATGAAACTGAGAAGAAAATTATGACCCTCAAATCACTCTAATGCTACCCACACAACTTAAGCAATAGGATTGCTTATGCAGGTTCCTGAACAATCCCATCACATCCAGTATCTAAACCAAGACTATCCAGCAGGTTTTTCAAGGCTAATTCGTTATCTTTCTAAAGCCTACAGATTGTATGAAGTAAACATTAGGCCAATGACAAAGGCATATTAGAAACAGTTTCAGGAAGAGGATCAAAGAACTTAAAAACAACAACAAAAAAACAAACCCCAACCTCAAATATAATAAGGTAGCACACAGGTAAACATAAAAATAATGTGTCCAGAAAGACTGAGATAAATGCTTACTAGAAGTAAGATGAAAACAAAAAATGCCCAGATTCTATGAGATAAAGTCAAGTAATTGCATGATAATTTAATGAATACATTTGCTTGATGTATTCCTCAGAATTTACTCCTTTAAACTTTTTCTCTTTTTTGATTCATAATATAAAATTACAATATCATTACAAAGGAGGCAGAACTAGGACAACCTATTTACAATTCCTAGTGGTAATACAGGACAATCAATTCCAAAAATAAATACCCCCGTCTGATTTGTCCTAAATCTTTAATCTCATTAGTTTTGCACACTGATAAGGGATAAGTTTAAAAGAGGATAAGTTTCCAGGCACTGGTAAATATTATTCAGCCTATTAGGTTACATAAGAATAATGAAAAAAGGCTGAAGCAACTTGTCATATAAAAAAAAAAATTTAAAAGTTGGTCTCATCCCCCATTCAGTACTGCACAGTCATCAAGAGGAAAATTACCACACGTAGGAGGCATTGTGAGAAGTCTTTTCAAAAGCTCGCTGACTGTAACATCTATATTTCTTATAGCTATTTACAATCACATTTATAAACTCTAGAACTGTTTCCAAACCCCTGTATGGGAATGGTAACAAACTTATTCCGAGAGACAGCATAAGGAAAGGAGTATTTGCAGTATATTTTGTATCTAGCACAAGGAACACTAAGAATATTCCAGCCTTCTGCACTCCTATCACGTTGCTCAAAAGAGCAAGATAATAAATTAAAAACCAAAGACAAAACTGTTACAGTTGAACTATATAGGCAATTTGATTGGTGTGAAGAGAGCTGGCAATTCCAGGCCTTGGAGAATACTAAGATAACTAGTGCTACAGCACAGTTGATTCAGCATACCTTTAATACAGGTAAATAGCCTGGAAAAGTAGACAAATCCTTCTTAGAAATATCTAGATGTTTCGTGTCTTAACATCCTTCTGTTTGAGTTGATCTTCTTAAAAGATGCACAAGTGCAAACTTTATGAGATAGGCAAAACAAGTATATTATACTAAAAAAGAAAAAAAATGTTATTATTCTAAGCAAAAGGGTGACAATTTGAATGTGATGCATACACTGCTAAGTCCCAAAAATATACCAGCATGTAAACAAATGTCCCACTGAATATGAATCAACTTTATCATCTACTGTATCATGTGAAGAGATCATGACTAATCACAATAAAAAGATGGAAGCAACATATTTCTATCTGAGAAGAGGGCTACCACAGCCCCCAGGTGTGCAGTGAATTATCTCAGAGGTGACAACACTAAACTCACAGTGAACTGTCAACTTCAAACTGGCTTCACATGACTGCACAAACACACTAGGAAAAAGCCTGCCACTGTAACATCACTTAAAATCATAACAAAATATCTCATTTTCAGGTTAACAACGCATTTGAATGCCTTTTGTGCATTTCTAGCCCCTTGCAACCGCTAGTAAAAGTAGCAGATTCAAAACCAAGCTTGGAGGCATCGCTCCACGAGCATGTGCATAGTGCAAAAGGGGAAGTCAGAATATGCTGTAAACACTTGAAAACCCAAGGATACACCATATGCTCCCAAAATTATGAGGTGTAAACATCATATTTTTCATGCTTTTTGATAAACACAATATTCTGTAAATACAATTTCTAAAAAAATGTTTAATAGCACAAATCTATCAGCTCTCCTTTAGCTCTTGCAATTTTAAATCTTGGATTATTTGCATTCCCAAAACATGGCATTATTCGAAGTGCAATTTCATTAAACATACTGCTGCTATGTATTCAACTACCATATGAAAATGTTCCATAAAAATATTTTTCTGTATTATTTTGTTCAGGAACATTTTAGATTTTCATGACCTTTTTTCCTTTCCAACTGAAAGTTTTCAGAAAAGCAACTCGGTAACAGAGTCAGCTAAATAGACTTCAACTTAAGCTAATATACCAAGCAATAAAAAGCATATATTCAAGAAAAATAAGTCAGGTTTGAACATGACATTTTTATTGGATCTATGCCCAGAGTTAATAATGCATGTCTAAGTATTCAAGGTATCCAAAACACCTATGTGCATATTTATCTTATGCAGTATATTTAGCTACGTATTGTGTAGCTACTTTTTCACCTAGAGCAATGTTTATTGTATTCCTTTTTAATCTTTCCCTTTTCCTCCTATTTGTCCAGGAGAATGAGGCACAAAATTTAAAATCAGCACGTGCAAGCAGATTTCGTCTCTTCCGTGCTACGCAATATTAAAATACCATCAGGAACGCTGGCAAAATGGCAATTCCCATCCATATGAACTGCAGCATGGCTGGCAAGGAGGGAAATGCTTTGAAAAACCTTTGAAAAAGCAAATGCTTTGAAATATGCCACGTTTAGTAATTGTACCTGCACGTTATACGGTCACCAATTGTGTCATTAAGAAACATTTTTCAAAGTTTCACCCAAATCTCCGAAGGTCTCACAACAGCCACTACTGGCTGCTTCTCTATCCCTGTGAATGGCACTTAGAATAAGCTCCTGCTGCCAGAGACGTGCTTCCTGTACCTTTCCCTGCCGTTTCTTTCAAATTCTTGGCCGAAAAGCACAAGAGTCCAGGGTCTGGACGCTCACAAATAATAAACTTTGACTGAAGCAGCACGACTTTTTTACAAATCAGAAGGCAATTTACCCTCTCACCAACCAACCAACAAGTTTCATGAGTTACTTTCCCTCCACGGTAGGGCTTATCTGTCTTCCCAAAGAGCAGAGCACGCATTCTGATCCAAAAAGACACCAATTTCGCCAAACTTTCAGACCCGGGAGATCAGGTTTATTTCTCCAAGCGCGACAGCTCGGGGAAGCGCCTCTCCCCCGGCCTGCAGCGCCCGCCTCCCAGCCTCCCTCCCTCCCTCTCTCCCTCCTCGGCAGCATCTCTCGGGCACTCCCGGAGGCACCGACCCCCCGGGGCCGGGGCGGGGATGCGGCACCCGGGGCTCGGCCCCTTTTCCGGACCGCGGCGCCGTTGTCAGGCAACGGCCGCACAACAAGCGGCCCCACCGGAGGGACGAGCCGAGCTGAACTGAGCTGAGCTGAGCTGAACCGAGCCGGGCCGGGCCGGGCCGGGCCAGGTCGAGCCCCGCCGCCCCCGCAGGGACCCCCAGACCCAGCACTGCGCCCCGGGTGCGCCCCCGCCCCGTCCCACCCTGGAGCCCGTCCCGCTGCTCGTCGAACCCCCCTCGGCCCCGCCGCCGCCCAGGCTCGGTGCGGCCGCTGCGAACCGCCCGGCGGGGCCGCGGGGAAAGGTCCCCGGGAGCCGCCCCGACCCCTCCGCCCGCTCACCGGTGCCGGCGACCGCGGCTCCGTCCGCGCCCCTCGGTTACCACCGCCCCGGAACCCGGCGGGCGGCGCCGCGCAGCGCCCCCCCCTGCCCCGGAGGGCGGCGCGACCCGGGCGCCACCGCCTCCTCCCCCGGGCGGGAAAGGGAGCGCAGCGGGAGGCGGCGGGAGGGCTTCACAGCATCACGGAATGGCCCGGGTGGGAAGGGACCACAGGGGGTCATCTGGTCCAACTTCCCTGCTCAAGCAGGGTCGTCCTGGAGCACATGGCACAGGATCGCGTCCAAGTGGTTCTTGAATATCTCCAGTAAGGGAGATTCCACAACCTCTCGGGGCAACCTGTTCCAGTGTGCGGTCACTCACACGGTAAAGAAGTTCTTTCTCATATTCGGGTGGAACCTTCTGTGCATCAGTTTCTGCCTGTCGCCTCTTATCCTATGGCTGGCACCACAGAGAAGAGCCTGACTCTATCCTCTTGACACCGTCCCCTTAGATATTTACACACACTGATAAGGTCCACTCTCAGTCGTCTCTTCTCGAGGCTGAACACG
This sequence comes from Empidonax traillii, assembly GCF_003031625.1. Lineage (NCBI taxonomy): Eukaryota > Metazoa > Chordata > Aves > Passeriformes > Tyrannidae > Empidonax > Empidonax traillii. The sequence goes on from NW_020956506.1 coordinate 103,538, forward strand.
CTCAGCTCCTTCAGCTGTTCCTTATAAGAGAGATGCTCCAATCCCGTAATCATCTTTGTTGCCCTCCGCTGGACCCGCTCCAGGAGGTCCGTGTCCCTCTTGTACTGAGGAGCCCGGAACAGGACACAGTAAGTTAAAAAGTGAAAAAACAATAATAATAGTAATAATACCAAAGGACCCTTGGCGTGCGGCTCCCCGTGAAGCGCCGCCCGGCCGGTGCCGGGGTGGTTCCCGAGGTGCCGCATCCCGGAGCGCTCGGGGGCTCCCACCCGGCTGCAGAGCCGCGCGCGGCCGCTGGGGGCGCAGCGCCGCCCGCCCCGGGCCTGCGCGGACCGTACCACCCCCTAACGCACCCCCCGCACAACCCCCCCCGCCCCGCGGTTGGTTCCGCCGGCGGCCCGGAGCGGCGGTGCGGGGCCGGGAGCGGGGCCTGGGCCGGGAGCGGGAGGATGGCGGGGAGCGGCGCCTCCGGGAGCGGGATGGCGCAGAAGACGTGGGAGCTGGCCAACAACATGCAGGAGGCGCAGAGCATCGACGAGATCTACAAGTACGACCGCAAGCAGCAGCAGGAGATCCTGGCGGCCAAGCCCTGGACCAAGGAGTGAGTGGGAGCGGGGCCGGCGGGGCGGGCGGGACGGGCCGCGAGGATCCCGATCTGACGGCTCTGCCTTCCCCCCGCGGCCTCTGTGCCGCCGCAGCCACCATTACTTCAAGTACTGCAAGATCTCGGCGCTGGCGCTGCTGAAGATGGTGATGCACGCCAGGTCCGGCGGCAACCTGGAGGTGATGGGGCTCATGCTGGGCAAGGTGGACGGGGAGACCATGATCATCATGGACAGCTTCGCCCTGCCCGTGGAGGGCACCGAGACCCGCGTCAACGCGCAGGCCGCCGCCTACGAGTACATGGCCGCGTACATCGAGAACGCCAAGCAGGTGAGGAGCGGGGGCACGGGGTGTTTTTGCCTCTCCACGGAGATCCTGTGGGTCTTGTGAGCTACAGGAACATATTCGGGGGCTCGCAGGCTTCCCGCTCATACCAGTGCCTCCCCGATTGTCCTGTTCCTCCTCAAACATGACAGTGGGAACTGTGTCAGCAGCAGGGAACGCAGGGCCCTGTAAACATTTTCACATGAGTATTTCCATGTCTTACAGTAATCATCAAAAGTTGGACTCGATGATCTTGTAGGTCTTTTCCAACTTTAATGATTCTATAATAAGTACTGTATTCTTTCCTTTGCAAATTATTTTCATTGCTGAGGAAGTGTTTTTGTGACTGAAGCTGGGGGCTTGTGAATGGTACAAGGAGGGACCGCGTTCCTAAAATAACTGATACGTGTTTCTAAAAACATTATGCAAAATTAAATATAAAGTATGTGCGCATCAAATATATTTGTAGATCAGGAATATGGCATTTATTCTTACCTTCTTCTGAAGTCTTACTGCATAGTCATGCTGCTCTTTTCCATAAAGAGAACACATTCAGGAAGAAATTCATGAAGGAATAAGTAAGTTTCAGTGCAACTTAATTATTCATTTGGAAATTTAGCTGAACAGACTCAAATGTCTGGTTCCCATCTTCATCACTGTGTCTTCAGAGTTCCATTAAACCTGACTATGAAGTAAAGTTCTCATGAGCAGAAGGATAACAGAAATACGACTCTGCTCTGTGGGTGGTGTAGAAACCAGCACAGCACATCAGAACACCTGCTGATGCGCTTCTTCCAGTACAGGGCAATCCTATACTACAAATAAGAGCTGACATAACTTTAACTCTCCAAGCTCAAATAATTCTGAGGCCCATTTGACACTTTGATTTTTAGACCAGCTAAAATTAGAAGCCCCTTACTTACTATGTGGATATATCAGAGGAGTTATTCTGGAGTGTTTTATTTATCTTCAGAGCCTTACATACAGGTAGAGATATCAAAATAGATGTGCATTAGGCTGAATCATAACATCAGCAAATAAACATAATCCAGAAGTAGTAATGTTCCTTTTTAAATAATTCAGCCCTATTGATGAGAAACTCTTAGAAATAATGTATTTAATCCAGTTTGTTTTGTCTGGAAACTGTTGATGTCATGATGCTAATACTGTTGTTGCAGAAAGTAAGTAGCTGGGAGAGATGTCTTTGCCTAAAGATATATTCATACTATCTTTAGATAGAGATATATCCATACTATCCTGCTCTTAGGTAGAAATACTGAGTTTCAAAACTGTATTTATAATAGCATAATAAGTATAATAGCATAAAATTAGGGGGGTTATATACAGTGAGTCCAGCTTGTGTTTAAAACAGTCCGAGTTTCTGTAGGAGTTCTTATAGGAAATGTTTTTTCACTTGTTTACGTTGTACAGTTTTGTCTATAGTTTCACATATTTGAAATGTGCAAATGTGCACATGTGTGCAAATGTAATAACTCAGCCTTCCTGGTGCTCTGGCAGGGTTTACGTGCATGTTCCTTATTTGATTTTGGCAAGCAGTTGTTCCTGGAATAACTCATTTTAATATTAAGTTGCTAGTTGATATATTCCCCTGCATAAGTGCTTTATAGAGGCCAGCATTCCAGTTATTTGCTTCTCCATGGGCAGGATCTGGTATAAATACAGTTAAAATGCATTATTTGGCTTTGAGAAATAACATACATTCTTCAGTGCTTTGTTGGCCTCTCCTATGGGAGTTGCAAAGGAAATATAAACATTATTTACCAGTAAAAAAATAAAATAAATGTTCCATTCAGTAAGCAAGTTTATGTGTTCTCTCTCATCTCTAAATTTTTCTGACTGAACCTTCCTGACATACCCAGTATTGGGTAAAACTAAACAGGCACTGTGTCCAAACACATCTTAACTCTCAGGAAAGAACTGGCATGTTAGGTTGGACCAAAATTATCCTACTCAGTGTGGAACAGCCAGTAAGCAATTCTTCAGAGAGGATTACAAAAATCAGGTTCAATGCGTGTTTATTCTGCTGGCTTTTTTTGGCTTTGTTCCTTTTTTTCCAGAATTCTTAAAGATTTCCAGGGGTATTATTTGGAAACTCCTGGTTTGAGTTTTTATCTGATAAAAATGTGTAAAAAATTCACCTTTGGCTTTTAGAGCTGTCTCTGGACAATAATTTCTATCATTTCTGATGTTTGAAAACAGGCCTTTCAAGTTAATTTTTAAGCCTACCACTGATCTAATAGTATATGCCTCTGAGACGTGTTACTGTACTAAACAATTCATTCTCTGCTGATCTTCCATGCATTATATGAGATTATATGTACTTGTGTCATAACCTCCCTAAAAAGTTCCTTGTGCCTGCTGAGGAGTCCCAGCTCACCACCTACCTCACTGTGTGGAACCTCTTCTGTACTTCAGCTGACACTGAAGTTCAGCTCCTCACTCCTTGAAGGTCCTTGTTCCGTGGCAGCAGCTGTAGCCGAGAATGCCAGCACTACACACTGCGCGGTTTTGGGGAATAGTTGAGCAGCGTAAGAAATTCCTGCTTATCCTCCCGCGGCGTTGCAGTGTGCTGGAAGGGCCGCTGGAGGGCAGCCGGTACTTTGGGAACGGAGATGAACTCGGCCTTTTCTCTTCCTCGTTCCCAGGTCGGACGCCTGGAAAATGCCATCGGCTGGTATCACAGTCACCCTGGCTACGGCTGCTGGCTCTCGGGGATCGACGTCAGCACCCAAATGCTTAACCAGCAGTTTCAAGAACCCTTCGTAGCAGTGGTTGTGAGTACTGGCTGATGAGTGATTAAACGACATGGCAAATCGTCATAGGGAGAATAGTTTTTAGATTTTCATCTGTTAACGTTCTAGCAGTGTGTATTTTGCATGATGGAGGTGTTAGATCGACTTTTTAAACTGGTGCCACACCTTTTGCTTTGCTGGCCACATTCTGGCCAAACCAAGCATTGTTTGCCAAAACCATTTTCACGGCCTTGTTCCAGCTGTAGTGGTTTTGTACAAATCCATACATTACTCTAAACTTAAAGTTCTGCTCGGTACTTTTGCAAAAGAATGTATTGAGCAATCCATAATTAACTTCCTTCGACAGAACAAAAAAAATCTGTTTCTTTTGTTCTCTTCCTTCTGCTATTACAGCAAAGCACGTTCACGAAGTTATGTTATTTTGCATCTAAAGTGCCTTTTAAATTAAGTCAGTGGCATAGTACAAGGTAGAAGACACTAGGAAATCTATCTTTGAAGTAGAAACCTGAAAAAAATCCTTGAGATCTTCATGTTCTTTCAGGCTTCAGATACATTTGAAATCAAAAGTAAACCTTATTTTAGATACTGTTTGTATAACCATTGCTACTGAAGGAAATAAAGGAAAAAATACTGAAATTAGTCATAAAGAAGGAATATAACTGATGGAAGAATTACATAAGAAAAAGATAAATGACCCTTGAGAAGTATTTTCACCATGTGAGTTTTCCTGTATGACATAATTTCACAGATTCAGAACACTTTTCTAGAGACTGCCTTTTTCTTATTTTCCTCTCCCTTTTTTAATTACTTTTGAAATTAAATAAGACATTAGTATGTCTGTTAGCAAGGAGATTTCATTAGTTTCCTGCATTTTCCACCAAAGTGCAGCAAATAATATAATACTTTTTCTTACCTCTAGTGGTTATAAGATTAAAATGCAGATTTTTATTATGGTTTATTGACTGCTCAAAAGTGCAATTTCTTTTAAATACTTTGTAAACAAGGAAAATTAGTTTGAAAAAATAGCCCACAGCAGGCTATTGATATTCCTATCTGTTTAGAGAGTCTCATACCAACAGAAAAAACAGTATTTATGACAAAACTAATACAATTTGCCTGAATTACATTTCTGAAATACCACTACTATAAACTTAGCTTATGCCTGTAATAATTTATTAAATGGATATAATATGAGTATTACCTGTATTTCTACAGATTGACCCAACAAGAACAATATCTGCAGGAAAAGTAAATCTTGGAGCATTTAGGACATATCCTAAGGTAAATAGTTAAAATCATCTAGTGTGTGATCACTGAACTGTCTTTAGGTAAGTATAGATTGGTTCTAAAGATTACTGCAGTTTGATCTGCTGTGCTGTACTGTATGTCATTGTTCATTCCAAAACAAACACATGCTGATATATTGGTTACTGCATGCCTTTGGATATTGATTATGTTTACAAAAGTTGATTTCTGGTTTGGTTTTCGTAGAGTTTTGGCCATATTAAATCAAATATATTATCTAGATTGTGGAGCTGTCCTAGAATTATATAGCTCTATAACACTGTTTTTAAATGGATATAGTTGTAGCTAGCACTCATCAAAATAGATTTACGTTAATTCTTCTCTGTTTATTTTTTTAGACCTAAACCCAAATGTTAATAGTGTGTTTAAAACTATAATTTGTTTTCATTTGAGAAAAAGAAGATGCAAAACTATCTACTTAGCTTTCAAATAAATATTATGAATCTTCACAAAATAATGTACAAAAAAGTCAGTTAAACGATATGGAAGGGTTAGGCTTAAAACCAGAAAATCACATCCATATTGGAGATCTAGATCTCCAAATGCAGTTTCTTGTGTATAATCCTGGCAGAGATATAACTGTGTTATTTAATTTCAATCTAAGACAGTTCAGGTGTATCTTTTAAATACCCAGTAACTATTGACTCATCAAGAACTTCAGGCAGCCATCCAGTAAAACCATTAACAAAATTAATTGTTTAATAAAAATTCAACCTTGTAATTAACAAAAATGTTTGTGAAAGGTCCCCAGTTGCATCCAAGCATTATTTTTGTGTTGACAAAAAAATGAGGCATCTTCTTAGAACAGTTTGTGATTCAGCATATTCAATTCTGTGGGCAAAAACACTTCATAAATGCTTTCAGAATTTTGAGCAGGGAGAAGAACCTTACACCTGAAAACCAGGTCATGTCTAGAAAGTGCACATTAGAAGCCTATTTTTAGGGAGTCCTCACAGTGGACTGCAGGCAGTTTTTGCTTAGTCAGTAGCTGTCAGTGGCATCCTCTTGGCTAAATAAGTGACTGAAGTTTTGGGTATCCCTAAGGCATATCCAAGGAATGGATTTTTCTTCCCTCTTCTCACATCTCCAGTCTTCCCTCAAAGAATAGGTAGAGAAATATTATCTTAGAAGAAGCTTGCCCGTTCTTTGGTCTAATTATAGCCTGCCATATTCCTTGTTTGAAAAAGCTCAGCTACTGACCACTGGTTTGCTTTTGATAGACCTGTAAATTAATAACTGCTAGTAAAGCCAAATGTAAACCTGAGATCCAAGAAAATTCTGAATTTCAGATTACCGGGCAAAATGTCATTTTCCCTAGGAAAAATAAACTAGAATTGCATAAACTAAATGTTTTTTGTAAAGTACTTCCAAGAATTGAGGCATTAAAAGAAGTCCCAGAATTACTGTGTCATCTTTGCCTTTTGTTGAATTTTCAGGGCTATAAACCTCCAGATGAAGGTCCCTCCGAATACCAGACTATTCCACTTAATAAGATAGAAGACTTTGGTGTACATTGTAAACAGTAAGTAACAGAAAAACTTATAACTTCAGCATTTTTGTGTTTAGGTTAGTGATTCAGTACAAAAAAGTAAATTCCTTGGAGCGTTTCAAGTTTTGAAGTTCAGCGTTGATTTAGCACTGTTGGTTTTGTGAAAAAGTGTTACTGGCATTTAGCAGGAGATGTTTTAAGAGAGAACCATTGGAAAGATGAACTGGTTAAAAACTTTAGCAGTTGATTTCTGGACACCTTTTAGTAGTGGTGCAGTTAGGGCAGGGGAGCAGGCTCAGATGTGGAGTGATCAGGAGGGCGAGGGAGCCTGTAATCCATCTGCTCTTGTGAGTGTGTCGAGCGCAGCTCGTTGTCCTGCATCACTGGGCGCGTTAAGATTGTTTCTGTCTCTGTTAGGATTGGAAAGTGGTGCAGCCCCAAGGATAAGATCAGTAACAGGAAGAATTACTGCTTTTTGTCTCCTGCTAGTTTACTTTTCATAAATTGACTAAGAATTAAAGGTTAAGAGAACTTGAATTATGGTCATAGAACCATAGAGCATTTGTGTTGGAAAATACCTTTAAGGCCATTGAATGCTGCTGTTAATCTAGCACCGCCAAATTCACCGCTAAACCATGTCCCTAAGGGCCACATCTACACATCTTCTAAATACCTCCAGTGACTCAGCCACTTCCCTGGGCAGCCTGTTCCAATACTTGACAACCCTTTCATGGGTTTGTCCCTTTAATACCCAATCCAGATCTCCCCTGGTGCAACTTGAGGCCATTTCCTCTTGCCCTGAGCTTGTTACTTGGGAGAAGAGACCAACCTCCACCTGTCTACAACCTCCTTTCAGGTAGTTGCAGAGAGAGATAAGGTCTCCCTGAGCCTTCTTTTCTCCAGGCTAACCAACCCCAGCTCCCTCAGCCAATTCTCCTAAGACCGTTAATGATCCTGTCTGAAATGCCAATGACTACTAATCACTTCATGGCAGCAGTAGCAGTCTGGATAATCCTAATCCATTTTTTCTCCTTTAGTTGATGTTCAAAGCCCAATGCTAAATTGTTTCCATTTTATCTTTTCAGTAAATACATTGTTCCTCAAATAACCTAGATTTCTAAATTTGAATCTGTCACATATCTCTTTGAAGAACTGGCTTAGTATCTCATTTTTTTGTTGCATATGTGCAATAATGGTATTTATTATATTCCACAAGTATTAAAGTGTGGTGAGTTGGTAGATTTTATAGCAATGTTATCTCTGATGGGACTTCTTTCAGAAATGCTGAGCAAAATAACTTTACAGAGAAACCAAAAGGTAACAGGATTATTGATAACCTGAGCAAGAACTTCCTGATCAAAATAAAGTTTAATATAGCTCTTAAATGTTGCTGTAATTCACCTACACTGATAACTTAACGTTGCTCAGCTTTCTATCTACTTTACTATGTCTTGTGAATTTTGTAGCACCACTAAAGCCTGACTTTCAAAATAGGTGTGGTAGAACATAAGGATTATTTGCCTGTTTGTAACATTTACTGCTACCAAGTGTTCCTAAAGGAGTTAGAGGGGGCATATGCAAAACTGCAATCAACTGCACATAAGTTATTAGAGTATTGAAGTATTCCAGGCATGGAACAGGGCATCACTGCATTGCACAAGAAGTTGTTAAGAGAATAATTGAGAAACCCTAGCAATTTCATTAAATAGAACACAGCACTATGTGTGGGGATTATGTATTCCTGTATTAAAGCTATATATGAGTTACTTAAGGAAAATCTTAAGAGTTAGAATTGGAGTAACTTTTTTAATTGTTCAGTGCTTTGAGTTTTTGAAGATACTTGCCATTGATAAAGATGTTTTGAGTTGCATATATTTTGTGTGTGACGGTCAAAGGACATATTCAAATGGAAGCTTATTTTGTTTGCATGTTTGTTTTTGAAGGTATTATGCTTTAGAAGTCTCATACTTTAAATCATCTTTGGATCGTAAATTGCTTGAGCTTTTGTGGAACAAGTACTGGGTGAACACTCTCAGTTCTTCTAGTTTACTTACTGTAAGTACCACAGTATGTTGTCGTGTGTATTTATTCACTCAAGAGTGCTAAAAGCCAGACCCTGTACTTTAAAATTCATAGTAGAACACTGATAGATACAGATCCCACATTAAGAATCTATCAGATTGTACAAGAAAGTGAGTTTTCCCTAATCGTAAATAATGAAAGTTCCTCATATCTGCACTGTAGAAGGTGGGAATAACTTGCATTTACTTTTACTGACTTCTCTCTCCACACTTAAATTTTGTCTTAAACACATTTTAACCTTATATCTCTATACAGCACTGAAATTTATAGTATGCCTTAAAATAATGGTGTTTAATAAGTAAACACTTCAAAAAACCCAGTCAATGGGACAATTAAAACAAGGTTGCAACCGAAATACTGCAGGTAGACCTTCAGTGTAACAGCATCAAAACCTTCCTTCTGTAGAACACAGTTTTGTACCTTTTCTCTTGGACAGAACCAACTGAGTTTTACTTACTCTTGCATAACTTAGGGCATGGGTTGAAAGTAATAAAGAGTGTCCATTTCAGGCTTTAGGGAATGAGAATTGTCTGAGGTTCAGCTTCTGTTCTCTCAACCACCACTCACATCACTCGTGTTCTGCATCACTTCAATTGTAGATATAGGTTAAAATATGCAGTACTACAGTCTTAAAAGCTCTTTTCAGATTTTGTTTATTTTGTGTCTAAAGGCTTGAATGTGTAGCTTAGAATTCAATACGTTTATTGCCTTCTTTCTCCTAAGAATGCTGACTACACCACTGGCCAAGTCTTTGATTTGTCTGAAAAATTAGAACAGTCAGAAGCTCAGCTTGGAAGGGGCAGTTTCATGCTGGGTTTAGAGACTCATGACAAGAAATCAGAAGACAAACTTGCAAAAGCAACAAGAGACAGGTAAGATAATGAACACATTTGTCTTCTCTGTAAAAAGTGTTATTTTGTTTTAAACTTTTATCATGCCTGTAATTGCAACATGCCATTTAAATTGTAACCTGACAAGATTAGAGATAAGAATTATTAGATTATAGATGTGAATGAGAGACTCCAAATGTTATCAGTTATTTTTGAAAGTTTAGGACTTTTCAGTCTTTTTTCTGGAATAAATTCAAGTCTAGTTTTTTGAACAAAAAAATCCCAGTAAAATTCCATCAGAATACGGTGAATAAAAAAAAAGATGTTTTCTGTCAAATGCAGAATTTTAACATTGATAGGAAATAGCACATTTTTGTGGTTAATCAGGTTTAAACTAACAGTAGATAAAATTATTGTCTAGAACATGATTTTAAGAACTAGTGCTAACAGTCCAGTAAGTTTAGTTTACACTTGTGTAAGACTTTTACTCTTAAAAATTAAGAACTGCCTTTTTTTCATGTTTCTTAGTTAATATATCCTTTTTCCACAAGTGAGGAAGGGAGTTCTTGTTGTTTTGCTTTTAGGAACATATTCTGGCTTTTATATTTAGCGGTCTTGCCTGATAGCTGATACTTGCTCTTATCAGTTAATGAAGTTATTCTTATTGGGTGTACAGAATTGTAATCACCATTTTTCCAAGTAAAATCTTTAATAAAAGCTAGTAGTATCCAACAAGTCATACAGTTGGGTTGTTCAAGAACATGGTATTTGGCAAATTTCAGACCTTAAAAACAAAGGAATACTGCACTGTACACGCAAGTGCAATTTCAGATTCATCTGTGGAGAAGGCAGGACTGACCTGCAGGCATCTTAGGAGTGTTCGGAGTGAGAGATTTGGAATTATTCCATTTAGTAAGGAACAATTCTGTAGAATTCCTTGGTATAGACTGCAAAAAACTGAGCAAAAGCTGGGATGTTCTGCTTTTCAGATTTTGAGGTTTTCTGGCCCTCTTCCTCATCATTTTATCCCGATACATAAAACAGTATTCTGGTATTCTTTCCCCCCACACATCTCCACGTTAGAGTGTGTGTAATAGTTCCAGGTTTACTGAGGGACATGATTTTTGAGATACCAGATGAGAGGTGACTTATTAGGTGGGTAAAAAAAAAAAAAACAAAGAGAAAAAAAAGGAGATTTTGTGTGAACAGAATCTGCTTTATTTACATCTTGCTCACTGACTCAGGTGGACACAGGCTTTGCCTTAATAAAGAGAGGATTCAGCCTGTGCTGGACAAGCCTTTGTTCCCCAGTAAGCAATGAGGGAATATCTGCAAATATAACATGGTCATTGCTAAACAGAATCAGAGTTGCTGTTGTGCTCATGTCTTCTGTGCATTTGTTTCCTTGTTACGGGAAGTTAACAGCTTTTACAAACTTTCTAACAAACATGATCTACTTTATACGAGTTAATACTTATTTAGATTATTTCACTTGCAGAATACGTTTACAATGAAGTCAAGGCTGTTGCTAATTCATAACAACCAGGTTAAGTGACACCTCCCAGCTCCTGTAGTGAGACAGAATAGCAATGCTCAAAAGACAAAAGAAGGATGGAGTTCCTGACAAATTTGCATCAATTTTGATCCCTGTTTGGTGTCTCATAATACTGATCGCATTTTATTTTCCCATTGCTCTTACCTGCTTACAGTTATTTTAAGAAATAACCCCTCTGATCATCCTATTTTATTATTTCTTGCAGATACTTTTCTGGTTTTGTTTAGTCTTCATCAGTAGTTAGTTTATAAATTGTAAAAGTGGAAGGGATTGTTGTTGTCATGAATTCTGCTTTCTTGTGTAACAAAAGCTACCGTAGTTCCCATAACAAGTTGTAACACTTTTACAGATGCACATTTTTCTTCAATTAGTAATCTTTCCTAAGAGAACAGTAAAGAAAGTAAAAGGCTTGTACAGACACAGGACAGTTGATTCAGTGGTACCTAAATTACTTTGAAGAAAATAAGGTTGCAAAGTTTACTAAAGGATTATTGGATGTACTTGTTTTAGGAAAAACGGCGCTGTAAGACATTAGGATAAAAGTGCTTACACTGGGATGTATCAGATCTTTCTGTTACTGTACATACACATCTCTAAGAGCCATTTTATAAGGGTACATATGGATTAGCCAAATTGTGCTCCATGTCAGCTTCCTTTCTCGTAAGATTCCTTTATCTAGCTAGTAGTAATGTGTCCCTGTTCTCCACACCTTCAGGGCTGATTCATCCTTTGCATTTGTATATTCTGTTTTTATTTGTTAACTTGATACTACATCCCCCTAAGCCAGACACTGGGGAAAAGTTGGATCAGTAGGAATCCTCTCAGCTGTCTGGGGGTTTTGCACATGTTACATATTTTGACTGATAACTAATTGATTCTATAAACTATTCCTTTAATGTTTCCTTCAAAGTTTCTCAGAGGAGCCTTGATTACCGTGCACTTCTGTCCTGGGGTTGGGCAAAGGAGATAAGGTAGAGAACAGGGAGAGCCTTCAGGTATCGATAACAACAACTGGTAGCTCCATTCCTCCAAAGATTTTTTTTCATTTTATTTTTTGATTCAGAGGACCATGGAGCCCACTTGCTATTGTTTATGTAAGTTGTTCTAAACTGCCAAAGAAGTTTTCTGGAATTGCTCCATGTGTATGTATAGTCAGTTTGCTTTTTAAGTAACAAAAAGGTATTGGCAACAATGGCTAAATTGCTGTGTGTGACTTCTCCCTTCTCGACAGTTGTTAAGATTCATGGGGTTATGGGCACCTTGAACTTCCAAAACAGCTGAATATCTTCAAAGAAAATGTCAGGTCTGTTCAGGTTTTGTCCAACATTGAATTTATGCTTGTTTTTCAGCTGCAAGACCACCATAGAAGCTATACATGGATTGATGTCTCAGGTTATTAAGGATAAACTTTTTAATCAAATTAATATAGCTTGAAGCACATCACCGGCTGATATGCATCTCCAAAGCAGAAAATATCATAGTTTCTTTCTCTTGGACTCGTTCAATTTGGGAAATTAAGCTGGAGTGGAAAATTATACGATTAATTTTGTAGTACTTTAATATTTCCCACCTGTCTGACCAGTTTTAAAGAACAAAATGTTCTGAAATGTAGTGCAACTTTTTGTTCTTTATCATAAAACACAACCAGTTTGCAGATTTGTTCCAAGAGAAAAATAAATGTGACTTACTGGATTTTGGTCTTAGATATTTATCTCATCCAACTGCAATAAAAGAATTTTGAAACTGAGCAAGTATTTTGGGCCTTGATATTTTTGGCAAGCATTTATCTTCTCTTACTCTTTTTCTTATTGTTTTGTAGAATAGTTCCATCTACTCAGTTAGATTAGATAGGTAAGCTATGCAGTATAAGAAGTTTGTTTCTCAGATTTTAATACCTGTGTTTAATTTTAAGAATTGAAATCCCATTTGTTTATCTTTTAACAAGTTGTTAACTCTAATGGAGCCTTTCCTGATTTGGGTTTACTGGTCCAGCCAGAAATGGTTTCTTGCAGTAATGAAACATTTTTGCATGATACAATGGTATTTTGCTTATAGCGTCGCACTCATGACGCACGTTTTATATTTTTAAGTAGTCAAGTATTGACCAGCTCTGCAATGAAACTCACAACAAGATGAAGAATTAATATCTCTGAAATATGTATTAGGCTAATGTCAGGCCACAAATACTAAATGGATTAATCATGATTGCTGGCTTACAACAGGGTGCTGCTGCAGGGCTGATCTTAGTTTGTTTTGGAGGCTTTCATACTGAATTTCAATAATATAAGATGTTTGGATTTCTTTTAAGTTTTTGTCCTTAATCCTGAGTTTCGGGGGGGGGGGGTTTGGAATGTTTACTTTTGGGATAATTTATGCTTTATACCGTATGCCATTATGCTTTATACCTTAAGTTACTGATATTTCTTTTCGGCCTTAACTCTGCCTTGATGTGGGTTTTATTTTTGTTTTGGTCTAGAAATTTTAATAGCTATTGCTCATTTGGGGCTTTTCATCCAAACGATTCCAGTGTATTTGAAGCTAAGATGCAAGTTATACAATGGAAATTTCTAATTCATCAGGGAAATGCAGATACCCTGAAGCAGAAACTCATCAGAAGTTTTAAGGCAGCAGCAGCATCCAGCTGTATAGGAAAAATATGTTTAATCCAAGCGAGTAAAGCTGAGATAATTGTCAGATGTGCAGTTTGATAGGAGAACAGTTTCATTCTTTTTTCAGCATGACAGTGGTGGGGAGGCAGGAAAAGAAAGCTGTGGGATTTGAATATTCAAAGCTGTTAATTTTCTTGGAACAAAAGTAACAGTGCGCTTGTCTTTGATCAACGATTTTTAATGTTAGCGTTATTTCAGATTCTGAGATCAAAATGCCATGCATCAAGGATGATTACCATAGAGGAATTATCCATATCTACACACATCCCGAATGCTGGAGAATCATCAATGGATAGAGAGTATGCCTGATTTCTACCAAACAGTTTTGAGATTTCAAAAATGTTAGGAATAAGAGAATCCTTAAGAACAATACATCCTGTGTATCAACAAATACATCAATTTGTTCTTCCATATTTGCACCCACTTTTTATTTTAAAAATTAGCGTATTCAAGTGAGTACCACGTATCAGGTGATTGACAGCTGAAGTAATACAGTACATACTAAAGCACATACAAAAAGGTTCTCTTTAATTAGATTTTTGAGACAAGCATGCATTCCAAAATGAGTGCCTTTCACATTTTATTGAATAAAAAATTTAATGAACACAATTTTTTCATCTAACAGTATTTGCCAATATATTAAAGTTACAGAATGCCAAAATGTTGAATAGTGCTTGAACTTCTTCCTTATCCTACTCTTCTGGTTTTCTTTTTTGAAGTGTTCCTTTATGCTTGTGTTTCTCATGTATGCAAATTGCATTTTTACACAATTTATACATACTGATATGAACAAAATCCCAGGAAATATGTGCATATTTGTGACAGTCAAATACCAAGGATTAAGCTGTAATTCCTGATAGCATACCAGATTTCCTTACTATATGCAAGCTTGGAGAAGAGCCATTCAGATTTATTCTGTGATAATTGGGACAAAACATTACTCTATCAGACCTTCTCCTTTGAAGTTTCCCTTCAAATGTTTGGTAAGAAATAGGATGACAACTTCCATAAATTACTTTTCTTGCCTGAAGATTGAATGGTTGCATTTCTGGCAAGAGATGGGGTACACCTGCCTCGAAGGGGAAAAAGGATCTTTGCTCAGGAATCACCACATCTCATTGAGAGAGCTTTAAACTAGATTTAGAGGGGGAAGGGGATAAACCCAGGCTTGATAGAGATAAGCCTCGGGTCACCACACTGCTGTTAGAGGGAGAGTGTGCTAATGAGGTCCTTCAAGTCTGCCATCTAAGTGGAAGTGCTGGATGGAGATGCACGTGGCAGCAAAGACACAGGGGTTATTGATGTGTTAGAAACCACAGAAGTGCCTGAGAGTGGTCACATAGGAGTAAGAGCTTCTCCCTAAAAATAAAGGCAGCAGGATCACTAGCCCACTGAAGTACATGTACACCACTGCACCCGGCATGGGCAACAAACGGGGGAGCTGGAAGTTCCTGTGCAGCAGGAAAGCTGTGATAGAGTAGCCATCACGGAGACATAGTAGGTTGACTCACACAACTGGAGTGCTGCAGAGGATGGCAATAAACTCTTCAGAAGGGATAGGCAAGGAAGGAGAGGCAGTAGGGTAGCCCTGTATGGTAGGGAGCGTTTGGCTTGTCTAGAGCTGAATAATGGTGATGATAGGGTCCCAGCTGACTGGAGGTTGGCCGATGATGCCCATTTACAAGAAGAGCCAGAAGGAGGATCCAGGGAACTAAAGGGCTGTCAGCCTGACCTTCGTGCTGGGGAAGGTCACAGAACAGATCATTTTGAGTGCCACCACACAGCATGTACAGGACAACCAGGGGATCAGGCCCAGCCAGTAGGGATTTAGGAAAGGCAGGTCCTGCTTGACCAACCTGATCTCCTTCTGTGACAAGATGACCCACTTGGATGGGGGAAAGGCTGTAGATGTTGTCTACCTGGTACTCAGTAAAGCCTTTCATACCATTTCCCACAGCACTTGCCCTGGAGAAACTGGCTACTCATGGCTTGTACAAGTGCAATCTTCACTGGGTAAAAAACTGGCTGGACGGCCAGGCCCAGAGTGGTGGTGAGTGGAGTGACATCCAGCTGGTGACTGAGCATGAGTGTTGTTCCCAGGGCTCAGTATTTGGGCCAGTCCTGGTTAATATCTTCATTGATGACCCAGATGAGCGGATCAAGTGTACGTACCCTCAGTCAGTTTGCAGCTGACACCAAGTCAGCTGGGAGCATGATTGGCTGGAGGGCAGGAAGGGATCTGGACAGGGTGGATCCATGGGCCAAGGCTAATGGTATGAGGTTCAGCAAAGTGAAGTGCCAAGTCCTGCACTAGGGTCACAGCAGCCAACCCCAGGCAGCACTACAGGCTGCGGGCAGAGTGGCTGGAAAGCTGTCCAGCAGAAAAGGACCTGGGGGGGGCTGGTCGACAGCTGGCTGAATATGAGCCAGCAGAGTGCCCAGGTGGCCAAGAAGGCCAATGACATCCTAGTTTGTATCAGCAATAGTGTGGCCAGCAGGACCAGGACAGTGATCAACCCCCTGCCCTCAGCACTGCTGAGGCTGCTCCTCAAATCCTGTGTCCAGTTTTGGGCCCCTTCACTACAAGACATTGAGGTGCTGGAGCGTGTCCAGAGAAGGGCAATGGAGCTGTTGAAGGGTCTGGAGCATGAATATAGTGAGGAACTCAGGGTTGTTTAGCCTGGAGAAAAGGAGGCTTAGGGGGGCCTTATTGCTCTCCACAACTGTCTGAAAGAAGGTTGTAGCGAGGTGGGGCTCGGTCTCTTCTCCCATGTAACAAGAGAAAGGAGAAGGGGAAATGGTCTCAAGTTGCACCAGGGGAGGTCTGAATTGGATATTAGGAAAAATTTCTTCACTGAAAAGGTCAAGCACTGGACCAGGCTGCGCAGGAAAGTGGTCGAGTCACTGTCCCTGGAGGTATTTAAAGACATGTAGACATGGCACTAGGGACATGGTTTAGTGGTGGACTTTACAGTGCAAGGGTAACAGTTGAAATTAATGACCTTAAAGGTCTTTCCAACCTTAACAATTCTATTGTATTTAAGGTATTTATTGAAATCCCAATATAAAACATTTTGTATATCATACCATAAATTAGGTTAAGATAAAATTATAAAAACAAGTACTTCAAAAACTACAAAAACAGACAAAATCTAAATACTACAGAGTTGAGCTAGTATTATTTTAGGGTGCAGGTCCCAAAGCGATGAAAATTATTAAAATATGGGGTGATAAAATATAAGATTAATTGCATGCACATAGAACTTTTTTCTTGTGTCAAATCTTGAAGAACTGACATCAGAGAGTATCCGGTTAGTTGAAAGACTTTTCTGGAGCTAAAAACAATTATTCTAAACCTTTAAGGAATTAATGAAGGATCTTGTTCCTTTGGGTGTATTTTTATGAGATGAAGTTTTACTTTTCAGAGCCTCAGAATAATATCCACAAGGAAATATGTAATTTCGGAAAGTTAATTTTGACCCTCAGATGAAACTTATAACATATGAAATATTTACTGTGACGTTTGGTTTGTTTTTAATTATGAAAAATTTCTTCATAGAAGGCTTTCTGAAAACTACAGTATTCTGGGAATTAGCATGGTCCAGTGGATAGGTCACAGGACTGCATCTCAGGAGAATGGGGTTTTCTTCTTGGCTTTTCACAAACCAGGAGTGCATAAACTTTAGCAAGGCATTTCTGCCAGAGTTAGTGCCTGTTTCCCTCTAGTAAGTAAGAAGATTGATCATTAGCCTTTTAAAAATACAGATGAAAAAGGATATGTAAGTATTACCAGTTTTATTCACTAAAGGTCATCGCTACATCTCTAGTGTGTCAGATGTTACCACCTTAAATAACAATTCTTAATAATGATGTTACAAAGAATGTTTACTCTCTTTTGCATAGTTTGTCTGTTTAGATCATCACAGACAGGAAATGGCTGAGCCCTTTGAGGGGATTATAAATATATTGTTTTCAGAACCCTTCATTTTCAATTGAAACATGTGTTCAACTCCTATGTAAATTTGTCCATCATTTCCTGTGTGAATTTCTGTTTGCTTTAGCCCAAATTACCTTAGGGCTTATGTATAACTGCAGTGGCATTACTTTGTTATAAAAGGAAATTAATTTATGTGCCTGCATCTAATGGCAAGCAATCTTCAGTAATTACAACCATCTGAGCTTTATTCTCCAGCTGAAGACAAGTTGCATTCAAATAATTTTAGGTTAGAATTGAGCTTATATTTTAATCTGTTTCTAAGGGAGACATTTTCAGATTGAGTTCTTCAAAGCTGAAGATCTAACTAGAGAAACATAAAGGTGTCAAAAAGGCAGATATTGTTCCAATTTAAACAAGATATATGTATTCTATATGGTGATACAAACTCCACACTAGCTCCTCATTATACCAATTCCTTTTCCATTCTGAAAATTTTTCTTATTACAACTAGGTAAAACTGTGAGAGTGGCAAAAAAGGTTTAATACAAATATTTACATAAATCATCATCTGGGGACAAATAACTTGTAAATAACATCTACACCTGTTTAAAAACAAAGTGAGTACTCAGATCTCTATACAGTGTTTGACAAAATAATGCTGAGATGCCTGTACATTTTCTGTTTCTGAATAATAGTAGCATATAATAATTTTTACTTTCTATTCTTGTTTCATCTATCAAATTCATCCCAATATTTGGCAAGCTGTTATTTTCTCTATAGTGAAAACTATATTTTGAATTATTTTTTACCACTTATCTTTGGGATCTTGCATTTCCCAAATCAACACTGTCATCTCCGCTGGAGGTAAGATATAATGTTCATTTTTTAAAAATTATAAACACAATAAAGATAAAATGCTTCTCCTAACAAACAGGTAGTTTTCTAATAACTTCACTTTTACTTCCAGGCTTTTAACAGATTTTAACTCTGCAGATCTGGGATGTTACTTCATTGTTGACTGAGGTGCTCTAATCCCAATTGCTTAGTTGTTCTGATTGTGCAAGTGTATAACGTAGATGATTTAAAGAGGTCCATCCATTTCAGTGTGACAAAATGAACTGTAGTAGTATGTTGTGTAACTAGGAATTGCTATCTAAAGCTTCAACTTACCTGTTCTGAGTTTTGCTTGCCCCAGCCTGTGTATTGGCTGGGTTGAGCAAAACAGGCTCAAGAAACTTAACAACTTGTGGGGTTTTTAATAGTAGTTTTAACCAGGGAACTTACCCACGTGAACCCAGTGGTGTTCCTGTCAGTAGAACAGAGGAAATAAAGCAAGAACTGTTTCTTCTGCTGGCAATGATGGCTTAATAGGGCAAAGACTTTCATTTTATTTGAAGTGCTAGAAGGACCAAAGGAAACAAATACAGATCTTAATTTTAGACTGAACTCGCTCTTTAGAAAGGCATTGTCTTTAAAGGTAGTTGAACTGTCTGATTTCTGCCATATGTTTGGTTGTCGGGGGTTTGGGGTCTTTTTAATTATAGCAATTTCAGGAAATTCGTTTGTTTTAATTGACTCCTTGTAAATATTAAAGCCTTTCATTTCCCTCTGAAATTCCTTGATGAAGTTGTCTGGCTGTGAAAAGCATCAGATTTTGCTCCTGACAGGAAAAAAAGCTGTGTAGTCTTCTAGTCTGTGTTGCTACAGAAAATGAGCCAAAGAATTGAACTGTCGCCTCAGTCAGTGCTGTAAGTTTGCTTGAATGCAATGCTTCTCCATTAAAGATTTCTTTTTCTCCTAACACAGTTTGTTAGCTTTCTAAAAGGAGACCTAAGGATGTGACTTAACCTTGCAGAAGGAAAGAAAAATGACATGTAGGCTGTTCTCCTGTTCTGAACTCACAGAGAACTCAGTGTTGTTACTAAATAAATGTAGAACCATTGTACTGTGCGTGGTGATCTGTGAATGTTCTTGGATTCGTGAAAAAGACATGGTCAATGACATCTTCCATGTAAGTAAAACAAAAAAAGCAACCTACCCCCTTTAATGAAATTTAAATAATTTCAATCCAAAGGAGATTAAAATCCCGTTCTTGCCTTTCCATGTGTCTTAGGAGGTGGGAACAAAATACTACATACCCTTGTTGATAGGAGATGGGAGTTTGAGATGGTGGATTCAGATTTGCAGACACTGGTGTGCAAAAAAGTGAAGTGTGCATAGGACAGTAATACTGCTAGCTCTCCATTTCAATAGATACTTCAATCATTTTGTCACTTAATGGTCTGAATATGATGATTCCTATATGATGATTCCTATCATCTGTTGATCCAAAATGAATTAGTGCTCAGTAAAAATTTAGAAGCTAAAGTGGTGAGCATCAATATTAAACTTCTCGCTTTATGGTAACCTTTTTTTTGTCTAAAATTAGCGCTAGCTAAAGAATAGAAGATGCAGCAGCCAAACACTTATGTCTTTATTTAATTTATTATAGTTTTAGTGCTGAATGGGCTTTACATACTCATAGGCATAAGTATTTGGACCAGTGAGTTTAACATATTTATTGGTGACATGGACAATGGGATTGAATCGAGTGCACCCTCAGCAAGTTTGCTGATGACATGAAGCTGAGTGGTGCAGTTGGCATGCAGGACAGGAGGGATGCCATCCAGGGAGACCTTGACAGGTTTGAGAGGTGGGCCTGTGCGAACTTTATGAAGTTCAACAAAACCAAATGCAAGGTCCTGCACCTGGCTTGGAGCAATCCCAAGCACAAGTACAGGCTGGGCAGAGAACAGATGAGAAGTTTGACGTGTCTTGGCAGTGTGCTCTCACAGACCACAAGGTCAGCCATGTCCTGGGCTGCATCAACCAGCAGGTCGAGGGAGGTGATTTTGCCCCTCTACTCCACCCTCATGAGACCCCACCTGGAGTGCTGTGTCCAGGTCTGGTGCCCCCAACACAATAAAGACATGGAACTATCAGAACAAACCCAGAGGAGGGCCACTAAGTTGATCACAGGGCTGGAACGCCTCTCCTATAAAGCCAGGCTGAGAGAAATGGTGGTGTTCAGCCTAGAGAAGTGTTGTAGATGAGATTCTCTTGTTGAATTTCCCCATGCCACTATGGGTTTTTGGGGGGTGCTCACCAATAGCAGTGTGGGGTCCAGCTACCCCTGGGGAACCAGCCACAGGGTGTGGGGGGGAGCAGACAGAGGGGAAGATGAGATCCCAGGAACAAGGGGTCCCACGATAACTGGGGGGAATAAGGGGAACCAGGAGTTCCAGTTTTGCTCTCTTTGTCCTGGGACTGCTGCTGGGAGAGTGCTGCCCAGTAGCCACACGAGGACCTGTTTCATGCTCCTGCTTTGCACATCCCACACCGCTCTAGGCCTTTGCCCATCAGAGCCGTGCTGTCTCTCCCTGGAGCCCCTTCTGCTGCCTGCCATCCCTTGCTGCATGGAGCCTGTGCCATCTCTTGCCCGCTGCCAGCTCCAGAGCAGCTGCCCACGCTGTGGCATCCAGAGTTGGTGAGCCCCACCGCCCACATGGAGTTTGCCTGCTGGTGGCTCCTGAGCAGCAGCCATTCACACCAATCAAGGCTGCAGCATCCGCCTGCGCCACAGCATCCGGAGTTGCCATGTATTTTTTCCTTGCCTGCTGCCCTGCGCTGGTTTCCTGCTGCCAGGACCATGTGACTGCACCTGGACTCTTGTTGTTGCCTCTGCAGTGTGAAGGCATAAGAGTGACTTCTCGGTGACATTTTCTCTGTGTTTGGTTGTTGTTTTGTTCTGGGTCTTTTCTGTTCTCCATTTTTTTAGTAAAAACTGTTACTCATGTCTATACTTTGCTTGAAAGTCTCATAATTTTAAAATTTACTGTAAGTCTGGTAGAGAGAAGGGTTTCTATTCCACCAGAGGTCCCACCTCCTAGCATACATTTGCTTTAAACCAAGACAATAAGGCTCTGGCGAGACCTTATAGCAGCCTTCCAGTACCTAAAGGGGCTACAAGAAAGATGGAGAGGGACTATTTACAAGGGCATGCAGTGATAGGGCAAAGGGGAATGGCTTTAAGCTGAAGGAAGGTATGTTTAGATTAGCCATTAGGAAGAAATTCTTTACTATGAGGGTGGTGAGACACCGGAACAGGTTGCCCAGAGAAGTTGTGGAAGCCCCATCCCTGGAAGTGTTCAAGGCCAGGTTGGACGAGGCATTGAGCATCCTCGTCTAGTGGCAGGTGTCCCTGCTCATGGCAGGGGGCTTGGAACTAGATGATCCTTAAGGTCCCTTCAACCAAACCATTGTAGGATTCTGCAATTCTATGATGATTTCTCAAAAATTGGAGCCACCACCACAGCCCCAAGAGCACGACAAGGGCTATAGCACAGCACTGCCAGTGCAGGATGGCAGTGAAGAGCAGGTGTCTCTGGGCCATGTCATTCTGCTCCAGCTCCTGCAGCAGACGAGTCATCTCCTGGCTCAGCATCTCTGCACGCTGCTGCATGCGCTCACACGTGGCCTCGTCCAGCTCATCACTGACCACCTGCACGCGCTGGATGAGGATGTGTCGCACCACAGAGAGGAACATTCGGGCAGCCATGGCCTACAGGAGGAGGGAGAGAAGTGGTCAAGTGGCTGGGAAGGAGGGAGCTGCAGTGGGGGGAGCAGGGATAGGTGCTGCATGGAGCTGGGTGCAGGTAGGAGAGGGGATGAAGCTCCTGGCAGACGGCTGGGCCCTTGATGCAGGGTGAGAATCTATCCTGCAGGGACCACATTTCTGTCCCAGCCCTTGTCCAGCCCAGCCTCTCCCTGACTGCTCATGCCCAGGCCCCGATAACCACCCCAACTGTGACTCGTCCCCTGTGGTGTCACAGGTGCCAGAGCCCACCACAGACACTCTCAGTCCCACCCCAGCTCGGCAGATCACAGCTGCCCTGGGCACCCAAAGCTGTGACACCTTCAGAGGACAGACCCACCCAGCAGGACATGTAATGTGGGGCAGGATACAGGGGTGGCTTCTGTGAGAAGTTCCCCCTGTGTCCAGTAGAGCCAATGCCAGCCAGCTCCAAGACAGAACCATCACTGGCCAAGGCTGAGCCCATCAGTGATGGTGGTGGCACCTCAGGATACCGTATTTAAGAAGCAGATGGGAAAGACTTGTGCAACACGAGCAGCTGGGAGGAAGAAGTGAGAATATGTGAGAGAAACAACTTTGCCAACCCCCAGGTCGTGAAAAATGAGGAGGCACTCTGGGCACTGGGGCAAAGATTCCCCTGCAGTCCATGATAAAGACTATGGTGAAGCAGACTGTCCCCCTGCAGTCCATGGAGGTCCATAGTGGAGCAGATACCCACCTGCAGCCCTTGGATATGCCCAAAGGAGGCTGTGACCCTGTGGGAAGCCCATGCTGGAGCAGGCTCCTGGCAGAACCTGCAGATCTGTGGTGAGGGGAGCACACACTGGAGCAGGTTTGCCGGCAGGACTTGTGACCTCACAGGGGACTCATGCTGGAGTAATCTGTTCCTGAAGGACTGCACTCCATGGAAGGGACCCATGCTGGAGCAGTTTGGGAAGAACTGCAGCCCACGGGAAGGACCAACACTGGAGAACTTCATGGAAGACTGTCTCCTGTGGTAAGGACCTCACGCTGGAGCAGGCAAGAGTGAAGAGTCCTCACCTAAGAAGGAACAATCAATGTGTGATGAACTGATCACAACTCCCATTCTCCTTTTTGTTCTGCCCTATCTTTCTGAGAATCTCATATTTGCTACCTTGGAACACATAAAACCCAAAATGAAATTCATTGAAAAAGTTGTTTCAGACATATTTTACATATTAAAACAACTATAATGAAGCAACACTCTCAGACACATTCTGTGATTTTGGGGCCAGGATGTTTGACTCGATCCTTTCAGGTCCCTTCCAACTCAATATATTCTATGATTCTGTAACTGTGCTGATTCCATTTTATATAGCTGTCTAGCCACAAAAGAGGAAGACAAGAGATGCTTGGGAAAAAGACTGAATAAAACATTTGAGACATAACCCTGAAACAGTTTGTCAGAAATGGTTAGGTTTGAATTTAATGATGGACAATTAGAGGTGTACCTTCTAAAGATTTGTCTTACCCATTATATGACACCCTCCTATCCCAAATCTATATATGCAGAAATAATTTTATGCAAAATTCATGGTAGTGCTTATGCAAGGGAAGCTCTTAAGATGTTAGAAGTAAATTTCAGTTCAAAGTTCCAATGTGAAACTGTAAGAAGTATAGCCATCAACGATTTTACACAGGTATTTCCAAAAGCTTCTTTGAAGACAAGGACTTTTGTGCTCCACCAAATTACTGCCATCGTGGAGAGTACACAAATGATTGTTTAATATTCTGTGCCACCAAATGACAGAATCCTATTTCAAATCTTACTGAACAAATGCTCCCTCTGAAACTCCTCATAGCTTTTTTCTGCCTTTCAGACAAATGACTGACAGCCCTAGACATCTACTGCCACTAGGGAGAACAAACAAAGTCCAAATTTAACTTTCAGAACATTAACATACATTTCTACAGAAACATTTCCCAGAACAAGCAGCTCCCAGGTGTGCTCAGTTTGGATTCCACCACAGAAGTAAGGGCATCTTATGGTCTTTCAAATCAGCAGAGAGATGGAGATGGGAAACTTAAGGTTGGAAAGGTGGCACTCTGCATTTCTAACAAAGGTCAAAGCAAGAACATGACTGCTCATAGCAACATTTTGTGTCATTTTTCCTATATGAGAAATAAAGTCCTAATCTTGGTTTCATTGGAAGTAATCACCCTGAGCCTTCTCTTCTCTGGGCTGGATAGTCCCAGCTCTTTCAGGTACTCCTCAAAAGAGAGATGCTCCAGTTCCTTCATCATCTTAGTGGCCTTTAGCTGGTCTCTCTCCAGTATGTCCATGTCTCTCTCTCTTGCACTGAAGAGCGCAGAGCTGGACACCAGCATTCCAAGTGTGGCCTCATCAGCACTGAATAAAAAAGGCAGGATCACTTTCTTCCACACCTGGCAATACTCCTATAGTGGAGCCCAGGATACCATATGCTTTCTTTGCTGCCACACTGGTGGCTCATGTTCAATTTGGTGTCCACCACGACCCCCGTGTCCTTTTCTGCAGAGCTGCTTTCCAGCTGGTCACCCACAGCCTGTGCTGGTGCCTGGGGCTGTTCCTCCCCAGGGGCTGGGCTTTGCACTTACCCTTGGTGAACTTTTTTGGGCTCCTCTTGGCCCATTTCTCTGGCCTGTTGAGGTCCCTCCATATGGCAGCATGACCCATTGGTGTATCAGCCACTCCTTCCACTTCTGTGTCATTAGCAATTAGCTGGTTTTTAAGGCACTAAAAAGTGAGATATAATTGATTAAAAAAAAAACAAAAAACCCCCAACAACTAACAACAATTTGGAATAATGTTTCATCATAGGAAAAATTTATTAAATATTTGCTCACATGAGGGGTTTTTGTAGCATTTTGCTGCTAAATACAGTATCCACTCAATTTATTAAATTATTAACCCTTCCAATTCAAGCATGAGGGTAATTCTTTTGGTTTTGCCAGTAATTCATATTCACAAAAGAAAGGCCTGGCATGCAGGAAGAATGGGCAAAACCAGATGTAAAACCTTCTAAACAAAATTTAAAAATACATAGCATTATGAAGACATTAATAAGACCATAAGCTCTTTGTAGCAAGGAAAGGGGAAAGTTGTTCATTAGAAGGTTTCAAAGTTTCTTCTGGGAAATTCATAGAATCCTAGAAGCCTAGAATCCTCAAATGGTTTGGGTTGGAAGCGTCCTTAAAGATCAATTAGTTCCAACCCGCCCTGCCATGGGCAGGGACACCTTCCACTAGAATTCCTTGCCTACAGACTGCTCCAGTGGCCTGACAGACCCCAGCCCAGCGAGGGGCTGCCCTCCCTGCAGGGCAAGCCTGTGCCCCCAGCCTGTGGCATAGCAATGCTCTTCTGCCTCAGGCACAGCCAGGCTCCTGACTGCAGGGCAAGAAGCAACAGGCAGTGCCCTGCCCACACCACCACTGTGGGCACACAAGGGCACACAGCCAGGGGAACGAGTTTGCAAGACAATACGAAATGGGGAGGAGCTGTTGACTCTGTAGAAGGCAGGGAGACCCTGCAGAGAGACCTCAGCAAATTAGAGAGATGGGCAATCACCAACTCTATGAAGTTTAACAAGGGAAAGTGCTGGATTCTGCACCTGGGGTGGGGCAACCCTGGATGTACAGACAGACTGGGGAGTGAGAGCCTGCAGAGCAGTGCCATGGAAAGGGCCTTGGGGGTCCTGGTGATGGGCAAGAGAAATATGAGTCCGCAGTGCCCTGGCAGCCAGGAGGGCCAACTGCGTCCTGGGAGGCATCAGACAAAGCATCACCAGCCAGTCAAGGGAGATTGTCCAGCTCTGATCCACACTGGTGAGGCCTCAACTCGAGTGCTGTCGTCCACAAAAATCTGATTCGTCACCTGGTATGCAACAAGCCAATAATTACACACTCAAGAGAAACACTGACTATTTATTTCAGAGATGCCCAAGCCGGGATGCCCAGTGGAATTCCAGAAATCAAGCACACGAACTATCAAAACTTTTTACTATTCATACATTTCAGCAAACAAAGGAATTAGTGTTCAATGGCTACAAGTTACAAAGTTCTATTATTAATTAGTTCTGTCATCTATTGGTTAACGATTTTCTCACTTCTCATGCTAATTAGTCTCCACGCCCAGTCTTTCCCTTCTTTTGGGTCAGTAGGTTTCTTGGGTCAGTGGTCTCTGAGTCGGTGGTTGTGGATCTCCCCCTGTTGGAATTATCTTTTACCCAGTTGGAACTGATTTCAGCACAATTGCTGAGTTGGGTTTATTAGTTTCTTCCTTATCTTGGGAGTTTGACCAGGTGTCTTCACGGCTCATAAATTCTGCATTCTTTGCGTCCACTATCACTGGGCGTCCTTTTTCTCAAGCCTTTTTAACCTCCCCCTAGGTATGAGATCATTGAAGCATGTCAAGCCCTAAACTTTAACAAGCTAATTCTACCAACAAGTAACCTGTTTTTCCAATACATAGACATCACTTAAAGCTTGCTTATTAGCTGCCATTTCACAAATTAAATCGCCCTTCTTGTTGATTAGGTTTGAAAGTACACAAATATTAAAGAACATTCTTTCTAAAGAAAATTCTTATATTTCACATTTTGCATGAGTATTGTGTGCAGGCTTGGGCACCACAATATAAAAAAAAAGACACTAAGCTATTAGAGAGGGTCCAAAGGAGGGCCATGAGTATGAAGGGTCTGGAGGGGAAGCCTTATGAGGAGCAGCTGAGGTCACTTGTTTAGCCTGGAGGAAACCTAAAGGAGACCTCATAAGAGTCGACAGCTCCCTTACGAGGGGAAGCAGAAAGGCAGACACTGATCTCTTCTCTCTGGCAATGACAGGACCAGAGGGAACGGCACGAAGCTGTGTCAGGGGATTTTTAGGTCAATAAAAGTTCTTCACCCAGAGTGTGGTTGGGCACTGAAACAGGCTCCCCAGGGAAGTGGTAACAGCACCAAGCCTGACAGAGCTCAAGAAGCGTTTGGACAACGCTTTCAGGCACATGGTGCGATTCTTGGCGTGTCCTGCGCAGCACCAGGAGCTGGACTTTGATAATCTTTGCGGCTCCCTTCCTAACCGGGATACTCCATAATTCCTCGAACATGGCCGCCGGCAAAACCCACAGCCGCAGAAAAACCCCGCCCTCTGCTCCCTCCTGTCGGCGCTGATTGGGCGGGGAGGGGGCGCGCCGCGGCCGTTGGCGAGAGCGCCCCGCCCCCTGGGCCGTTGGCGTGCGGTTGCCGTGGCAACCAGGGACCAGCGGCTCGAGCCCCTCCGGCCGCCGCCGCCCCGGGCCGGGAGCGTTTCCCGCTGGGACGGGCGGCTGGAGCGGATCCCGGGCCCCGCCTGCCGCCAGGGCCGCCTTCCCGCCCGCCGGGCTGCCAGGCGACTGGTGGTGGGGACGGGACGGGGAGGGCGGTTTGCATTCGCACGGCTGTAGGTAGGCAGGAGCTGGGGCACCGAGGGAGGGAAACCTGCCCGGCTTTCCTTTCTGTTATTACTGCTGGGTTTGGAAGGAGGTCTAAGAAAGGCATCTGAAAGGTATTTTTATTTAAAGAGCAAGAAAGAAACACATTTTTCAATTAAAAAAAAAATCAAGCAACTCCACTGTCTCCTCTCAGCTTTCCTTGAGCCCCTTTTAAAATAAAAGTAAAAAGGGGATAAAGGGGACCTACTGAGCTTCAGCTTTGTTTAGTAAGTAAGGAAGTTTCTTCTACCTTCGCAGCTTCAATCTCAGCTTCTCCTGAGTTTCTCCTAAATGTAATAGTGGCAAGGAGGATTCTCCGTGCCTCGGCTTATGTGGCTGCATGAAGTTTAGCACTGGGATGCTTTTTGGAATTGCGATATTTTTTGCCATCTCCTCAGTTCTGATACACTAATGTAGGGGTATTGTGTATTGGCTAAAATATACAATGTACATTGGATTATGTACTGCTTAAAAAGGCAACGTTTTTCTTCTGAGTTGTTAACTTATATTTGTTAGGGTATTTTTATCCCTAGGCTGTTTATGCATCCAGTTCAATAATATTAGTGTATTGCCTTTTTCCCTCTCCTGTATGCCCTGTATTGCAAGCTCACTTGGAACCATGGCAGAATATGAAAAAAAAAAAAAAAAGATGTTGTTGTGAGAGCCTTTACAGTGTGAAAAACTCAGAATTTTTCACTGTGTAGAACAAATGCACGTGCAGTTGTGTGCATGACTTAAGTGCTGTGCAGATGTGTAAAGAATACTGTAGCATAATATCACCTCTCACAGCCTTAAAACCTGCTATAGAGAGTCTTGTATTTTCTGACAAATAATTAGGTTACGAGCTTCCATTAATTAGCTACTTACATGTGAGAATTATTTCTGCTGTGGACCATTGTTGCTCATATTTCTTAAGTAAACTTAAGCAAACTGAAACAACCAATCAAATATAACAACGTATTTTAAATGCTATTTAATATACCAAAAGTTTGAAAAATTGTCAGCAAAAAAAGGGGTAGGATTCCATAGCAGAAAAGTGTGTACATAAAATGTGTCACTGTAAGCAAAAAGGGAATGGGTGAGGAAGCATCAGATTTGAAGTATGCA
>NW_020956507.1:0-1253 GCF_003031625.1 Empidonax traillii
GCTTGTTAGAGGAACATTAACATAACCTATGCCCCCCTCTGCTCCTTGCATCGGAACCTCTCTAAGGGGATACAGTTCCTTGGGTGCCTCTGAGCCCTGCCCCCTCCTGGTTCTACTCCGTGTCCGGGGAGGACTCGGGGAAGGTGCGGGGCTCGGGTCTTGCACCTCATTTTCCCCAGGATTAAGCGGGGGAGGATTCAGGATCATATTACCTGTAAGACTTTCTAAAGGGTCCCACTCTAAACCCTTTTTCTTTTTCTCATCTTTTTGTTCACTACTTGCTGTATGAATCGGGAATATCCCAACAGACCCTGTCCAGCAGGCTGCATATTCACTCTCCTCTGTATTTCGGGGTTGTCTTTTATTCACATAAACATTCAATGCCCTACAAATCCAGTTTTCAAACAAACCAAACTGAGGCCAGTAAACATTGTCTGTTCTTATGGGACTTTTTGTCCATTCATACATACAATATTGGATCATGACTGCCTTGTCTTTACCCCGCGTTTTCTCTGATTCGTCCCATGTGTCTAACATTCTCTCCAATGGGCTCTCCTGTGGAATACTGGGGGTCTTTTTTGACCCTCCCTTTCCCGGGGATTTCTTACTTTTGCCCGCCCCCATCCCGAGATGTCGGAACTCACACACTTCGGGATTTAGTCCTTCTCACGTTTTTAAACTTTGCTTTAAACTAAAGTGGAAAGCTGAGAAATTCCGTCTAAACCTGAGAGCAATCGCAAATCTTCGGCTATAACTGAAAAGCCGAGGGCTTCACAAAGCCGCCGGGAGCCGATTGGCAAAGCCGAAAGCCGCCGGAACGCTCCGAGATCCTCCGGCTACACCCGAAAGTAGCCGATCGCGTTCCGGCTAAACCGAAAAACCCCGAGGGCTTCACAAAGCCGCCGGGAGCCGATCGGCAAAGCCGAAAGCCACCGGAACGCTCCGAGATCCTCCGGCTACACCCGAAAGTAGCCGATCGCGTTCCGGCTAAACCGAAAAACCCCGAGGGCTTCACAAAGCCGTCGGGAGCCGATCGGCAAAGCCGAAAGCCACCGGAACGCTCCGAGATCCTCCGGCTACACCCGAAAGTAGCCGATCGCGTTCCGGCTAAACCGAAAAACCCCGAGGGCTTCACAAAGCCCCCAGAAGCCGCCCGACAAAGCCGAAAGCTGCCGGAATGCTCCGAGAGCCCCCGGCCACACCCGAAAGTAGCCGAGCGTGCCCCGGCCAAACCGAAAAACCCAAGGGCTTCA
>NW_020956507.1:3527-7037 GCF_003031625.1 Empidonax traillii
AGTCCATTGGTCGTTTTGACCAACCTATCAGACTGTTTCCCTGTCCCGGCCGCATGGTCCCTCGGCAATGAGCCCTGGCTGGTCTCATTGCCTTACAGGCTTCCCGGTTCGCCTTCACACAACAATAGCAAACAACAGTAACATAATTACAACTATTAACAGGTCGTGGCTGCAACAGAACTGCAGCCACAGGAACTACAGAACACCCCTGATCACACACAAAAAAACTTCCCTCCACCAGGCAATTATGGAAACCCTGCTTGTAATAAAACCATTTCACTTATTTCTCACACCAACACTGCTTTGTTTTCCATTTGTCCTGTTTTTTTGTAGCAGTTGGGCTGCTGGGTGAGGGTGTGGGCACAAGGGCAATGTCCTGGAGGGGAAAGCTCGATGTGCTTTTCGGTGAAACCAGGCTACAGGCGTGGAAATTGTTGCAGTCATAGCCAGGAAAACTAAGGAGAAAGGAATCTTTGTCTCAGGGACCCTGACTTTGCAAAAAGCCTTGCTGGGGAGGAGGTGCTGAAATGTCGTTAACAGCTCATTATCTGCTCTGCAAGAGCAACTGGATCTTGGTGTTTAGAAAAAGGGCATTTAGGTGAGCTGAGATAAACAGAACTGAGTTCCTGTGGGTTTGGGTCCCAATAGACCTTGTGCAAGGAAGATTTTTTGTAGCTGAGGACACAAATCGTCATCCTGAAAGGTCCCAGGGCAGAGAAAAGCAACTCTTAAGTGCCCGAAGTTGAATTCCCCCCCTTTCTGTCAGAACAGTGCTAGTTGAAGTTCAGGCAAAGGAGAGACTATTTTCTTTTCTCTCCCTAATCCATCTGCACTTGGCAGCAGAGCCTGGTAGTCAATTGCTGATATGATTTGAGGCCAATATCCTCATCTGAGATGATGCCAGTGCTCGTCAGGGACTAGCCTGTTGGTTCTCAGGCTCGGGCCCCGAATTCCTGCTCCCCACGACCCCTGGGCTCACCCTTCAGTGCTTGAATCTGCAGCAGTCTGTGTAACAAAGCATCACACTAACAGAGTTCTGATGAATCTCAGCTGCTAGCTCCAGGGCTTTTAAAGCAGTTCTTTCTTCCCTGTTGGGAGAGTGACTTTTGATACTTGAAAATGCAAAGTAGAAGTAGAACATCAGTTTTTGCTGGAGGGAAGTCCCATCTCCAGACCTACATCAACCCCAGAGCACTCAAACAATTGCATCCCCAGGGAGGCTGCAGTATTATGCTGCTGTACTGGTTTTGGTTGAGGTACCAGAGGCATGTATGTTTGCTCCTCTCCTGCAAATACAGTCTGTTTCTCAGCAGGAATAATTAGTTCATATAGGGTACTAAGTTGATGCAATTGTTTCCATTTCTTCTGGTTTCTGGACAGAATTTTCAGAAACTAGTTTCTGAATATATTTGCAGGACATAAACATGCTCTTTGGTAAGCATCTGGTAAGCAGAACACTGCACCAGTATGGCTAGTCATCTTCTGATGACCACCATAGTTAGCCAGTGCCAACTTTTGTATCTGAAAGGTGCTGAAATAGATACACTCTTCAGTACAAACAGCAGGCTTTTAAGGCTTTCCATACGTAACCCACTTTTCACTGATATAGAGAACAGGTAGCTTCTTTGATCATGAGGAATTAAAGAGTTGGGGTCTGGCTGAATAAGTTAATTTATAGCAGAAGATAAATGTGTTTAATATAGTCGGGTCTTTTCTGTATATTTGGAATAATACATCCTGAGTTTAAATTACTCTCATCATTAAATCCACATGCATAGTTTTCCCTGTTGTTTTCCATACTAACTTTACAAAAATCCAGTAGAACAATATTGGAAATCCCTCTGTAGAAGTCAGTTTGTCCTTCTACTCAAGAGCCTTAGATGGAAGAGACAGACAAACAAATTGGATGTTTTGTTAGTATTTGAAAATGGTTTTTACTTTTCAGTATGGACAACATGATTTCTTCTTGATTAGCTTTCTGGCTACCTTTCTATATTTTTGTGAGGGTTTATTTGTTTTATATAATTTTCAGTGCTATAGAAATTCCAGCACATCAGTCTACTCATAATTTTGGTTACACACTCTTATAATTATTTCTGTCTCAAGACTGTGAAGTGTTGGATTTGTACAGGAGTAAATAAGGGCAAGGATTTGACCATAAATGTGTGTCAGCCAGTGTACTGCTGAGGTATGCTTGAGTGTAGAAAATATTCTTAGATTAAAATGGAGATTTTAGCAAGCAGCAAAGGGAAATGAAGTGTGAGGCAACAAAGGAATCAGCTAGAGTTTCTGTTCTTGCAGGTGCCTTCATCTAGTACAGACAACATGACAACCGGTCAGAATTGCTTTAACTCCTGTGGCAAGTCAGTGGCAGACACAGTATAGTGTCTGCAGGAGCTAATTGCCATGTTCTTAGGCATTTCAGTGCTTTCTCGTTAAGGACATTACACCTTTCAGCTCTTGTACTGCTGGTGAATAAAGAAGTAATTTCTGTGACAAAACAACTGTGCAGAAGATCTGACCTTGGCTGTTGATCTATTACCTGGAAGGAACTTGGCTTCACCTTTGTCTCCCACGGCTTGTGTGTTTACTGAAGGAACAGATAAATAAGCATAACTGTTAATGCATAAACTGAGCACATCGATGTGGGATGATTCAGAGGTGTTATATGTTTATACCATGATACCTCTCAAAAGGGGCCATGCTTTAATACATGTTTGAACTCTGGCTTTCCAGAGTTGTTTATCATGTGCTAATATTTACATTCCTGCTTCAGGAAGTAATCACATGTCTGTATTTGTGGTGGTTGGTTTTTTGTTTTGATTTGTTTGTTTTGGGGAGGTTGTGTTGAGATGGGTTGGTTTCTTTGTTTAATATTCCTTTATTCTTTCCAACCACGTCCCCTTAAAGAAATTTATCGGTGCAGTATTTGCAGCTTTCACACTGCAATACTGCAGAGCTACCAAAGCATCCTCTGGCAAAGCTAGTTCATGTACTTTGAGCTGTGCAACTACTTTTTCAGGATATTTTTACCAGATTAGCCGTAAATCTAGCCAGCAAGGCTGTTGCAGTAGGCTGCTGTCCACAAATTTGGCTTTGAATGAACTACAATTGTGAGAAATATCTCAAATTAAAATTTCGAAGACGGCCAAATAAAGTGAAACAAAGAACTTTTATTTTCAGCGTGCGCTGGGTGCGGTCAGGTTTGCCTTGTGCCAGGGCCTGAGAACACACCGAGATGGGGGGGGGCAGTTCTTTTAAGGTCTCTCAATTTGCATAACTGTTCCCTTGTCCCTCCCATGCTCAGCTCTGCTCTGCTTTCTTTCTTCCTTAAAAAGCAATATAGCCTTTTCTTGAGCCCGATTGGTTCTCTCAGGGCAGGCTCACACTTCTCTTTTCCAGTCCATTGGTTGTTTTAACCATCCTATCAGAATGTTTCCCTGTCCCGGCTGCATGGTCCCTTGGCAATGAGCCCTGGCTGGTCTCATTGCCTTACAGGCTTCCCGGTTC
>NW_020956507.1:9662-11868 GCF_003031625.1 Empidonax traillii
GGACACTATATCCATAGTCGGTACTTAGGAAAATAAACAGATAAGTTACTATTACAATCTGCTCCAGCGTCTTCTGTTGATTGGTAAAGATTGCAGTGTTTTGTGGCTCAAGAGGTGACTTCTTTGTCCTGTGAAATTTGTAAAGGTTCTCTGAAAGACAAAGGCTGGTCAGTTAAAAGGTAAATAGATCATTTTTACAATTGTGGTGACTGTTGTGGAACGAAACCAAACAGGTTAATAACTAAGTTTTAGTTTGAAGCAGTCTGTGTGATTAGAAGCAGCCTCTGCTTGAGTAGCAAGCCGCAGTAAAAATGTTATTTTCTCTGTTCCCCCCTGCTTGTTTACCGCCTGTTCCAACTCCGGTGCAAGCAAGGCACTCTGTAACAGTGTCTTTATTGCTCGGCAACACATTCTGTAAGATTCTGCGTTAAAGCTACACCTAGTGCATTCCATGGTATTGAGATACAGTGAAAAAGTAATTTTAAAGATGTAATACATTTGGTGGAGGAAAAACCCCCCTCCGTGGGTTGGTTTGTGTACATGCAGTTACTTGAATGTCTTTTTGACTTAGGCAATGCTTCCCACAAACCCAACGAAAAAGTTGCAGGGTTACAGATTTTGTAAAGTAGGAGAAAAGTTTCTGCTTTCTCTCCCCGTAGGACAGGGACAGAAGACAAGGGCGTCTTCTCTACCCAGCTGTTAAACTTTGAAAATTTTTCTGGCTGGAGTGATTAAGGCCTCTACTTGGTTACTAGGCAACTGATGATTCTCTTTGTATTATCTCTTAGACTTCATCTCTCTCCTTACAAAGGTAAAACTTTAGTCTCAAAAGCAGTTTTTTCTTTCCTCCTCTACCCTTTTTACCAAAACTCTTTGGTGCAACAGGAAAACGTTTGATACAAAAAGTCATTCAGCAATTTTTAAAGATTTGTCTGCAAGGTACAGGACAATACAAGGTGTTTCTTCCCCGGGCCCTGTTCGGGGTCCTCCTGCCGTCTGAGCAACCGCCACGGCGACTGTCCAGATCGGCATTGTTCCAGCCTAACGACTCTCTCTGGCACTCCTGCCTCCGCCTCCCTTTCGGTCCTGTTTTTCTTTTACATGGGTATACCGCGATTCCTGCAGCCCTTGCGGCACCAGAAGCCACCCCTCAATCACGGCCCTCCCCCGCACGCAACCACGGCAGATTCTGGCCGCGGGAAACCCGATCTGCGACCACCACTAATGCTGATCAACTCAATATCCCAAACCACTACTAGAACGACACCAAAAAGACCCGACCTTCCATGCATGGCCAAGGCTTCCCACACTCCAAACCACTCTGCCAAGCCCAAAACCCGGACAGAATCCCTCCAAACCTCTGCTTTCCCTGCCTCCCCCACACGGAAGGACACAACTTGAGATGTAAAATTAGCCCAGGGCTACTTCGATTAGCAACCTCTCTTCAGCACTCCCCTCTGTACCAGGCACACAGCGAGAGGTTTTTGCATTAAATCAAACTTTGCAGGCATAAAGAAGTTTAGAAAGCTAAGCAGCAATCAATCACAAAATAACTCTCCCCTGCCAATGTGACAACAATAATAACTAACTTTTTCTAAAATCTCAACTGCCACCAATAAGTAACTTGCAAGCAAATCAACTCCTGCCCCCTTTCCACATTTTCTCACCATCTCTCACACAAACCTAAACAGCATATCTCGAATGGCAGTTCCTAACCCAAAGATTTTACTGACTATGTAAGTAAACTGAGTGATCCGAGATTAAACTGAGAATGGAAAAAAACCCAAACTCCACTGAGTAGTGCGATGCATTGGCACCTCACTTACACGCTTTTTATCACAAACTGCTCCCCTCCCATGAGGCCAGCAAACCTCCACATGTGCTGTATGCAACACATCGAACCCGAACAAGTTCCACCACCAAGCTTCCAAGTGCAAATGGCACACAAACCTCCCCAACCTTGCTCTCAAAAGGTTCAACTTTTCTCTCAAACTCGAACCTGTTTTGCACAAACTCTCTGTAAATAAACAATGATCACACACTAATTTGAAGATTCACAAGAAACAAAGCACTAAAATGAAACATAGCTTCACATAGGCAACACTGAATTTGTTCTGTCATTAAAGAGGAGTAAAACTTTCTGCATAGAGAGAGCAGCAAACAAATACCAGCCCTACTGTCATTAGGCAAAAACAAAAATACACTG
>NW_020956507.1:13227-21278 GCF_003031625.1 Empidonax traillii
AAGCCTTCAATTGTAACCGGGTCCCTGCGAGAAGCCTCCTGCTCTCCGGACCCCCCGAAAAAGCTTTCTGTTTCCACCGGGTCCCCCCGAAAATGCTTTTTTCCTCCGGATCCCCCCGAAAAAGCTTTCTATTTCCTCTGGGTCCCCCCCAAAAATGCTTTCTATTTCCACCGGGTCCCCCCCAAAAATGCTTTCTATTTCCACCAGGTCCCCCCCAAAAATGCTTTCTTTCCTCCGGATCCCCCCGAAAAAGCCTTCAATTACCACCGGGTCCCCCCCGAGAAGCCTTTTTCCCTTTTCTTACCTATTCTCTTGCACGTGGTTTAACGGTTACCGCGGATTAATTTCTATACCGGATCCGATTTCCCTTTCCCCCTTTTCTTTGTTTCACGCCGTTCGTCCTCGGGTCCTCCGTTGCTGCCGTCCCAGGAGAGGGCACAGGTCTCTGGACCGCTGAAATCAGCGGGGCGCGCCTTCCAGGTTTTCTGGTCCCTCACCTGGACTGGCGGACATTGGATCCCGGACGAGCGCCCAAATTGTGAGAAATATCTCAAATTAAAATTTCGAAGACGGCCAAATAAAGTGAAACAAAGAACTTTTATTTTCAGCGCGCGCTGGGTGCAATCAGGTTTGCCTCGTGCCAGGGCCTGAGAACACACCGAGATGGGGGGGGGGCAGTTCTTTTAAGGTCTCTCAATTTGCATAACTGTTCCCTTGTCCCTCCCATGCTCAGCTCTGCTCTGCTTTCTTTCTTTCTTAAAAGGCAATATAGCCTTTTCTTGAGCCCAATTGGTTCTCTCAGGGCAGGCTCATGTGGGGAGTGGACGAATGGAAGCTTACAAGGAATGCAGAGAGATGCTTCAAGAACAGTGGGCCTCTCAGGAAGAAATCCATCTCGGAGTGCTCTGACAGCTGGAACCAAGGAAAAGCCTGAAGTCCAGTGATAAGAAACAGGTCCTCCACAGGACCCCCCTCTCCTGTACCTCCAGACCACACCTCCCTTTCCTCCCTAGATACCCCCTTTCCCTATATGGCCAGGCATATATTCCTGACCTATCTTTCCGAGCCCCCTTATCAGAAACCCTTTGGATTCGATGTTTCCTTGCACAAACCCACCCTTGTACCAGAACTTTCTATAGCCCCCCTATATAACCAGCTTGTAATAAAGGAATTCGCCATTTTGCGAGTCATATAACACTTGTGTGTATGTCTCATGTTCCTATGCAAGATAGGCCCTGGGTCACTTGCGTGGACATCCCCCCCACGCAAGAGGCTCACACTTCTCTTTTCCAGTCCATTGGTTGTTTTAACCATCCTATCAGATTGTTTCCCTGTCCCAGCCGCATGGTCCCTTGGCAATGAGCCCTGGTTGGTCTCATTGCCTTACAGGTTTCCTGGTTCGCCTTCACACAGCAATAGCAAACAACAGTAACATGATCACAACTATTAACAGGTCATGGCTGCAACAGAACTGCAGCCATAGGCAACTGTAGAACACCCCTGATCACAAACTCCTCATCATGAGGCAATCATGGAAACCCTGCTTGTAATAAAACCGTTTCATTTATTTCTCACACCCTAATCACTCGCTCTCTCCCTGAGCAAGTCTTCGTCTGGAGTTCGTGCACGAAAATTACAGGGAACTGCAGTAGTTTATTTGCTTATTTGCCTTCAAAATTTCGGTCAAATATTTGAAATCTGTGCTGCAGGAGACCCTCCTGAGCCGTCCAACAGGGACGGGGGCGCCCTCTCAGAGGGAGAATCCCACTGCACAGGGATCCAAATCCGAGACACGGCACCAAATTGTTATAGTCAAAAGACCAGATATATTTTTAAAATATAGTAGAAATTTATTAAAAGCAAATAAGCAAAACAACACGCTGGGAGACCGGGGGAAACTCCTGTTCCACCAACGGTCTGCACGCCAAAAAACGTACACTGGTCTTTTATATGTGCCATTATCCCCTCCCCTCTAGTTGGCGCTTAGATGACAGCGGCAGGTCCCGGATGAGGGCAGGAAGGCGGCAGACTTCTCTCCCCCCCTCCTCCCGTTCCTCTGGACGACTTCCTCCACCCACATTTTACAGGCACACCCAAACTTACATTCAGAACCTGTTCAACACAAGAAGATATAGCTTGCCATAGTAATACAACATTGTGGCTTGACACCTGTAATTCAAACTAATCACTAACATTACAAATTTAATTTGATTAGCAAATTATTCACCTTTGCTTTTATTAACTATTACACAACGCATGCTTTGTCAAGTGAAGCGTGACTCTGAAAGCATAAAGTCTATTTTAACTGATGTAGAACATGAAGGAGAACCCCATTGGTGGAACATTTTTACAGGGTACTCCCCTACAGCAACACAAGTGTTTCACTATCTATTGCATCCAATATTAATCATAGTAGGAACCATGATTCTGCTATCCATCCTTAATGTCTGGTTGTGGTTCAGATTGAGTGCCGTATTAAAGAGGACTCACATAATGTGAGTAGCAATGCACACCTATCGAAACCCTTTGTCTGTGGAACTTGACGAAAGAATTCGTAAGTTCTAAGAAAAGGGGGGAAATGAAGCAAGTAAGGGCCTAAAGAGTTAACTTGGAATGCTTAGCTTGAGATAGATGCTAGGTCTTAGGAATTTTAAAGGATGGTACCTTGCATCCAAGATAGGCTTACATGCCAAAGAATGCGTACACGCCTAGATAAGAGCATGAATGAAGAGATAGGATAGGAACACTTAAGAGATGAGAGGCGAAATAGGGGAATGAGCCCAAAATCTTGCAGAATTCACCATCATGGATTCAACAAAACAAAGAAAGTTGAAAAGTTCAGCCGAGGAAGAAAAGAAGAAGACCCCTTGAGGCTGACGAAAAAGGAATGACCACCAAAACAGCACCCCAAAAGACAACTCCACCCCAGGCTCCACCCAGATTCCATCTATTATGAATATTATGATTAGATGTTGCAATTATATGAATATGCATGTAAAGATGTTGTAATCTCTCACCAAAACTGTATAAATTACTTGACTTTTCACTGAGAACTTTGGAGCTAGTTTGTCCAGCGCAAGCTGTCTAACACCCCAATGTTGCTTGAAATAAATACCTTTTGCTGCTTAAAGACCCAAAACTGTCTCTGAGTAGTTTCATTGCACCCTTTTGGGGCATCATCTATCTGCTCTGCTGATCAGTCTATTTATATTCCTGGCTGATGGGGGCTTTAGGACTTCCGTTGAGGGGGTCTGTCTTCTACCTTTACTCGTGGTAGTCTCCCTCCTGTGAGGGTTCTGTCTCCTGCTTTTAATCATACCAATTTACCTCTGGTGGGAGATTTACCCCCTGCATTCTTAATCATGGCGCTTTTCTCGAAACGTAATTGCTTTTGGTTGCGATCCTCACCATGCTCGGGCTGGTCCAGAACCAGCCAGCTACCTGGGATGCCACAGGCTCCCTTTCTCCACCCCTTTCCCCTCCTCCTCCGCGGCGGTGGGTGAACCCGAGGGGCAGCGGCATCCAGAGAAAATCAACTCCTGGTCACTCGCCCCCCCACCCCCAATCTGCACACCTCCGTGTCTCTCTCCGAAGCACGGCCTGAACTTCAACTATGAAACTGAAAGAGGAGGAGGAAGGAGAGAAAGAAAGGAAGGAGAAAGAAAAAGGAAAAAAAAAAAAAGGGGGGGAGCTTGGATGCATGAATCATTTGAAGAATGGACACACAGCGTTGGAACCATTGAATCTATTTGATAATTTAAATGCCTGTAACTTTGTTCTTGGTACCTTTAAAAAAGCAAAGTTATTTATACAGTGTCTTTTATGCTTTAAACCAACAAACACCTAGTCCTGGGTACATGTGTACAATTAGATGCACTCATGCACATGCCATAGTCGAGATTTAAAGAAATAAGTTAAGAATAATACTAAAATTGATGAAAAAATATGTTAAAACTTCAGATTGATTGATTGATTAATGCCTGTGACAGAGGCCTGAGTCATGTCTGAGACTGCCATAGTTGGTCCGTGGTTGTGTTTGTCAATGTGGCATGGTAAAATATTGTATAGTTTCACTGTTGGGAACTTCTCTTTTGGAAAAGATACAGCAGAACCGTTGTTGGCACAGAGTTGGCATTGAAACAGAGCAAGGGTTTTAAGAGTTAACTTAGAGGGTGCTGGAATCTTGCTCTGGGGGAGGTTCTGGTACCTTGCTCTGAGGAATTAGATGTTTATGTTAAAATATAACAGAGACAGGGACCAGGTTTTAAAGGATTAGCTAAGAGAGAGATGGTACCTTGCTCCAACAGTTCCGCTTATGTTGAAATATAGCAGAGATAATCTGTTCTGTTCTGTTCTAGTAAAGATAGCAGAAAGGTCAACCCAGTAGTCATAAATAAAGATAGGATGGGCATCCAGGGAGATAAAGGAGCAATGAGTCAGGGGGGTTTTGCAAGCCCCTAACATGTAGTCAGCGAAACAAAGAGAGTTGAAGAGTTCAACCGAGGAAGAAGAGAAAGACCCCAATTGAGGCCGAAGAACAGGATCAACCACGGGGAATCTCCCCAAAAGATGACTCAACCTCAAGCTCAGCCCAAACCCCACCTATTATGAATATTATAATTAGATGTCAAAACCTGATGAATATGTATGTAGAAATGTTGTAATCCCTCATGAAAACTGCATAAGAACCCCTGACTTCTCACCAAAACCTTAGAGCTACTTTGTCCGACGTGAGTCAGGTGGTTCTCTAATGTTGCTCGAAATAAATACCTTTGCTGCTTTAAGACCAAATTTTATCTCTGAGCAGTTATATCCTGCCAATTTTGGCATCATTCTTGGTGAGCCAGCCAAGAGTTAACTCCTCTGGTGCTGGAATCCAGGGGGCCTGGGGACCTTCGAGGCCTCCGACTGGATCTTCTCCCCTTAACCCCTTGGCTTCCCACACAGGTGGATGTGACTTCTGCTCAACATAAAAAGGTATTTATATTTGCTCTTTGGTTTAATTTGGTTGAGTTTACTCTGTAAGACGGAGACAGGACGCTGTTCCCACAGGGTATGAGAAGGGACACATTCTAAAAGGGGTAATAACCCCTGTCTGGTTTATCCTAGATTCGGTTTGCATTATGTTTTACTTGGCCAAAATGATGTTTATTCTGACTTGAAGATTTGGGTAAGCTACACTCTTAGGTTTCCTTTGGGTTGTCTTAAGATTTGGGAAAGCAAGAATTTCCTTTAGGTTTTCTTAAGGTTTGGGAGCTAAGGTGTTAAGTTTCCTTTTGGTTTTCTTCTCTCCTGTAAAGGAATTCCTGGAATGTAAACAACTGAAATAGCACTCTGTGTTTTTATCTGTTTTGTTTTGTGTTATATGCTGTCTTGTTTTATGTTTAAAATTGGCAATCATTTATGGGAAGTGGTTCCGGTAATTCTGAATGAGTAACTAAGAACTTACCATCTAAAGCCCAGAGTTAAGATTTGTCCTTTTTGTTTCTGCTCATTATATGTGAGGGTTTTATGCAACAATTGTGGTAAATACATTTTAGGACCAAGGGGAACTCAAGAAATAAGATTAAATCAAACCCTAAATCTGTATTGTATCAGGTGTCAGGCTAATCAAAGTTTGGAAGAGACCCAGTGGGCAAGTTATCATTGTCATATGACTAATAGGTATTTGTTTCTAAAGATTTACTCAAATCTGCTGTAAAGTGTGTATTATGTGGTCTACGAGTAGGGAGCCCCTGGTGGTCTAGTGGTGACGCGGCGCTGTCACCGCCGAGGCCCGGTTTCAATTCCTGGTCAGGGCCCCTCCCCGGGCAGATGGAGCTCGTTAGCCCTGTAAGGCAATCCATCTACGTCCCGAGGACCTCGCTGCCACCGTCCAAGCTCGCTTGGCCCCGGCAGATGAACCTCAGGATTAAAGGGTGGGCTCAGTTCCGCGCACACTGTGTCTCACCTAAAAAAAATCCAATGCGCAGGCTGGAAGATGTAAAGACCTTCCCCAGTTCTTCGTTCGCAAAGACTGACCATTACATTACATTACATGTGGCCTGCAGTGACATCTTGTGTCTTTGTGTGGTAACACAATATTAGAGTGTAAAACTCATGACATAGGGAAACTTTTGAGAAAGTTTGGACTGTGTCAGTGGGTGTGTGAGAAACAGGCTTTACTGCGAAGTGAGTGAGGAGTTCCAATCTGCAGTTCCGTGTGAGAAGTACTTGAAGAATTATGGGGAACATTGAGTGAATTTATAGATCATTTAGAATGGAAGGGATATGATCTATTAGTAATTGAGAACTTTAGTAATTGGGAACCTGTGTGGGCTCACGACCCCTATATAGGATGGCATATTACTGATGCTCAGAGAGTTTGAACCAGTCCCTACACTTGTTGTCATAAAAGTGTTGCAAGTGCCTAAGACACATTATACATATTATCCCTTCCCAAAGAGACCAAGAAAAAAGTTGTAAGAGGTATACTGGGCTCTTATAATAATGGGAGGCAAAAAAAGTAAAGAAATAAATACTAAAACACCTCTGGGTTGCATTTTGAAGAACTGGAAGGAGTTAGATGGAATTCCCAGAGGGAATCTGAATAAAAGGACATTTTTAAAATACTACCAAAACCGGTGGCCTCTATACATTAGATGATGGTGAAAAATGACCACCTGAAGGAAGTCTTGATTACAATACAATTTTACAGCTCATGCTGTTTCTCAGTAGACAGCAAAAGTGGGATGAAGTAATGTAAGCAGATAGATATGTTTTTCACCTTAAGAAATAAACCTGAATGGCAGAAAAACTGGAACAAATGTCCTGCCCCAAGATCCTTTTGTCTTAGCATTAGAAAAGGAGCAGAAAAATGATAAACCAAAAAAGGGCTGCTGTGACTCTTGTAGTATTAGTCAACAGTGTCTCAAATTAGGGAAAAGAGAAAGTGATGAAGAAAGTATAATATATCCCCATGAGCTACAGCCAAGGGGGCCAGAGTAGGCAGGACAGAAACCCGGTAGCCCACAGGGATCAGGAAGGGATGAAACAGATTCTGAGAGCATAGCAGAAAGTGTAGATGACCCAGAAGAAGGAATTAGCAGTACATATTGGACTGCTGGACAGAAAGCTAAAGACAAGATAGGAGGTAAAGGGAAAGCTAAAACTGAAACTAGGCACACAGTTGCTCTTTTTCGACAAGTAATAGCACCAACAGGTGAACAGACAAAAGTGAAAGCGTGATTTGAATAGCTGGAGAGAAGAAGCTAAATGTTTTAGAGAAAATCCTGAAAAAGTGGCTAAAAGATTTGAATTAATTGTGAAAAATCAAGATATTGATTGGTCAAATATAGATCTGATACTATCAGAATTGACAGAAACAGAAAAGGAGCTTGTAATAAAAACAGCAAGAAACCATGTGGAAGGACAGATTGCAACAAGGGTTTTAAGAGGAAACATAGACGATATTTTTCCCTAATTGGGACCCAAATAATCCAGGGTATTATGAATTCTTAGAACAATACAGAAAATTGGTCCTAGTGGGGTTGCAAAAAGCTATACCTAGAGCTGTAAATTGGACCGCATTGTATGATGTCAGACAGGGACGAGATGAAATGCCTGCAGCATTCCTAGACAGGCTTAGAGTTGCCGTGAGACAATACGCTACCCTGGACCTGTCATCAGAAATAGGCAAGCAACAATTATTGGGACTGTTAATGGCACAAAGTAACCCTGATATTAGAAACAGGTTACAAAAGATCGATCATCCTTCTAACAAGGATTTGGAGGTATTAATAAATGAAACCT
The DNA here is from genome assembly GCF_003031625.1 of Empidonax traillii. NCBI lineage: Eukaryota > Metazoa > Chordata > Aves > Passeriformes > Tyrannidae > Empidonax > Empidonax traillii. Next base: position 21,019 of record NW_020956507.1, read on the forward strand.
GGAAAGTATACAACAGGGAGAAAGAGGAAGATAGGAAATTGACAAAAGTTGTAGTGTGCTGGGGTCTTGGTAGTTTTAAAGGATTGTGCTGGGTTCTGAGAAGGCCAGGAGCTGACCGTTAGTCAAACAAGAACAAGTCTGCAGCTGCAGGAATGCAGAGGTCAGCAGAAAGCAATGTGTGAGAAACGGTGATAACAGAAACTTTTCCCAGGAATGTGTGCTTTAAGACTACCAATCGTTGGACTGTCTGAGGCGCATGG
>NW_020956507.1:21638-24281 GCF_003031625.1 Empidonax traillii
AGGAATGCAGAGGTCAGCAGAAAGCAATGTGTGAGAAACGGTGATAACAGAAACTTTTCCCAGGAATGTGTGCTTTAAGACTACCAATCGTTGGACTGTCTGAGGCGCATGGACAGTGTGTGCTGACCAATCATAATAGCATGCTGTGCTCCTGGTCGCATGTCCAGGACTCAAAAGATTATATATTGAATAGCCTTCTGATAATAAAACGGATTTGAATCTGCATCTCATAGATGTGTTGTTCTTTCCCGCTCGCTTGAATGCCCGTGGCAGTAGTGGTTGCCATAACCCAAAATTCGAATTTTTCAGCACCAAACGTCAGAGGTCAAGGCAGAAGCCAGTCCGCATGAGGGAGAGGAGACTTTTCCTCCCAACAAGCAAGAATAGGGCCAAACCAGTGTTCCTATTGCCTTCAAATAGGTCAGTGGAAGAAAGACTGCCCCAAATTAGCAAATAAAAACTCAGAAGGAACTGTCATCACTTATCAAAATAGTGAATGAGGGGGACCAGTGAGTCGTTCCCTAGCAGACCCACTGATTAAAATGGAGCTAGGGGAAGGTGAAAAAGAATTAGACTTTCTGATCAACACTGGAGCTACATTTTCAGTTTTGAATAAAGAACTAGTGCCAAAGAGTGATGAATTTGTTCAAGTTGTGGGAGCAACAGGCCAATCAGAAAAAGTTTTCTTTCTGAAGCTCCTCAAATACAAAATTGGGAAACAAATGGGAATTCATCAATTCTTATATTTACCTAATTCTCCAAAACCTCTGTTAGGTAGAGACTTATTAGAAAACCTAGGAACTGTGATTAAATTTGAAAAAGGTAAACTTGAATTTCAGGTAAATGAAGAACAGTTAATAGCAGCCGTGAGTTTATTCATGGGTTGTGTGGAATAAAACAATCAAAAATATTAACCAAATTTTAAATCAAGTATATTCCCTAGTATGGGCAAGCGATGTCCCTGAAAGGTCAAAACAGGCAATCCCTATTCAAATTGAGTTATTACCAGGAGCAAAGCCAGTAGTTAGACAGTAGTATCCACTGAGGTTAGAGGACAGGAAAGGAATTGAACCAATAATAGAAAACTTCCTAAAATTGGGGCTTTTAATAGAGTGTGAGTCAGATTATAACACTCCAATTCTTCCAGTTAAGAAACCAAATGGGGCCTATAGATAAGTTCAAGATTTAAGGGTCATAAATGAAATAACGCAAACAATATATCCCATGGTGGTCAGCCCTTACACACTCTTAACAAAATTAGGAACAATTTGATTTGATTCACAGTGTTAGATTTGAAAGATGCCTTCCTTTGTCTACCCTTAGCTCAAGAAATCCAAAAGACCTTTGCTTTTGAATGAGAATCTGTTAACAGAGGGGGAAAGACTCAATTAACTTGGACAGTTTTACCACAGGGATACAAAAATAGTTCCACTTTATTTGGGAATCAATTGGCCAAAGAATTAGAGCAATGGGAACAGCCACTGGGAGATGGCGTTCTTCTGCAATATATAGATGACTTATTAATAGCAACTGAAACAGAAGAAGAATGTCTAAAATGGACTATCTCTCTTTTAAACTTCTTGGGTTTAAATGGCTATGGATTCTCCCAACAGAAAGCACAGCTGGTACAAGAGAAGGTGGTATACCTGGGATATGAAGTCTCGGAGGTCAGCGAACGACGAGAAAAGAAACCATCTGCCATACCTCCAGACCAGAAAAGGTGAGAGATCTACGAGCCTTCCTAGGAATGACAGGTTGATGCCGTTTATCGATATATCTGTATGGAGTACTCACAAAGCCCTTATATGATCTGCTGAAAAAAAAATAAAAATAACATAATCTGGACCCCTGAGACAGACAAAGCCTTCAAACAACTGAAGTGGGATCTCATGAGAGCCCCAGCCTTAGGTTTGCCTGATGCAACAAAGCCGTTCTGGCTGTTTTTGCATGAACGCCAAGGAATGGCTTTAGGGGTCCTAGCTCAGCAATTAGGGCCATACAAAAGAGCCGTGGCCTACTTCTCCAAACAATTAGATGAAGTCAGCAAAGGATGGCTCACCTGTCTGAGAACAGTGACTGCAGTGGTTGTAAACAGAGAAGAAACCAGGAAACTCACAATGGGACAGAAAATGACTGTGCTAGTGTCCCACATTTTATCATCTGTATTAGAACAAAAGAGTTGGGCAACAAATACCTTAGGGAATATATTACAACGATAGCAAAAAATTTGGAAAACCTTAGACAAGGGTTACTCCCCCAAACTGTAAAATTAGAAATGAAAATACATACATTTATGGCGGGAGACTGGGTTTTGATTAAAACTTGGAAAGAGGAACCCCTCAAACCAGAATGGGAGGGACCCTATCATGTATTATTGACTACTGAAACTGCAGTGAGGACTATGGAGAAGGGATGGACCCACAGTACCCGAGTCAAAGGGCCTGTGGCACCCCCTCATAGAATCATAGAATAGATTGGGTTGGAAAAGACCTCCAAGATCATCAAGTCCAACCCCTGATCCAACTCCAATTACTATATCATGGCACTAAGGGCCACATCCAATCTCTTTTTAAAAACCTCCAGGGATGGTGAATCCACCACCTCTCTGGGTAGGCCGTTCCAATGCCTGATTACCCTCTCTGT
>NW_020956507.1:29967-31454 GCF_003031625.1 Empidonax traillii
TGCGCTGGGCAGGGCACGTCTCCAGGATGCAGGACCATCGCCTCCCCAAGATCGTGCTTTATGGGGAACTTGCCACTGGCTGCCGCAAGAGAGGAGGCCCGAAGAGGAGATACAAGGACTGCCTGAAACAGTCCCTCAGCCTTGGCAATATTGACCACAACCATTGGTCTACCCTGGCCTCCAATCGGGGGGCCTGGAGACACACCATCTATAACGCTGCTGCTGCTTTTGAGAACACACGCAGGATCACTCTCGAGGAGAAAAGACAGCACAGAAAGAATCGCGTCTTGCCGATATCACCTGGGGAGTCTTTCTGCTGTATGTTCTGCAACCGGACTTGTCTATCTCGCATTGGCCTTTTTAGCCATCAGCGCGCTTGTAGCAAGCGTGGGTAGAGCCCCTCTCAAATCTTCGTTCGCGAAGCCCAGCCATGATGATGATACTCTTCTCTGGACCTGCTCCAGCACCTCAATATCCCTCCTGCAGTCCCAAAGTGGAAATGCCAAGGAGAATATCTGAGGCTCAAAATAACCCAAAAGTAAATTCTCTTACAGTCACCGAAGGACGGCAGCCACTGAGACCTGACTCCCTGCAAAATCTCAGCGCTTGGGAGGGGCCACTGTCTCAAAAACCAATAGTGTAATCACAAGCTGAACTGCAAGAGTAAGGTATAAACTGTGATTCCATAATCATTAACATTACGTCCTAGCCCTATAAAGAGTTAAGGTAACAAATTTATAGTATGAAGTGGGGTTGTAACTATTCAACAGAGTAAACCGCTCTTAGAAATTCCTTTCTCACAACAACAAAGTCCCTTGACCTAACCAACCACATAAAACAAAGCAACAGAGGGCAAGACCAGGTTAACCTCTACACTTGTCACAAAGAAGATCTATTGACCCTGCTGTTGGCAACAACCCAATAGGCATGGGGAGTGAAGTTGTACATTATACTGGACCTCTGTTTGCCTTAATCATATTGCAGCTGGTGGTTCTTACGGTTGAAAAGTGTCAAGTCTTATTTTGCATGACACAGAAGGAAGAGAGTTTGCTCTACAGAAATGAAACCCCAACTCAAACCAAACAACCAACAGAAAAACCATCCACTAAAAATGAAAAAACAGTCAAAAACATCAACATTATTACCTTTGAATGATTTATATATACACAGAATTTATTTCTAAATCTAGCAGAGAAAATAGCAAATGAACTAAAATTAACTCGATGTTGGGTTTGTGGAGGGCCTCAAATAGCAGAAGAATGGCCCTGGAGAGGTACTAGTTTATTATTAATGGCCAGTCTTCGCGAACGAAGAACCGGGGAAGGTCTTTCCACCTTCCAGCCTGCGCATTGGATTTTTTTAGGTGAGACACAGTGTGCGCGGAACTGAGCCCACCCTTTAATCCTGAGGTTCATCTGCCGGGGCCAAGCGAGCTTGGACGGTGGCAGCGAGGTCCTCAGGACGTAGATGGATTGCCTTATGGGCTA